>NW_007727008.1:45768-48767 GCF_000696425.1 Galeopterus variegatus
AATTCTAAGGAAACTAAATGAGATACAAGAAAACTCAGCTAGACAACACAGTGAAATGAGGGAAAGTATACAGGACCTGAAAGAAGAAATGTACAAGGAAATCAGTGCCCTGAACAAACATGTAGCAGAGCTTGCGGAGCTGAAGAATTCATTCAATGAAATAAAAAACACAACTGAGTTTAACCAGCAGGCTTGCAGAAGCAGAAGAGAGAACTTCTGACCTTGAAGATGGGCTGTTTGAAATAACATGGGCAGACAAAGAAAAAAAGAAAAAAATTAAAAACATTGAAGAAAATCTAAGGGGAGGAAAAAGGAGATTGCATTGAAAACACGTTCAGCAAAATAGTGGAAGAAAACTTCCCAGGTATAGGAAAAGACACGGATCTTCAGATTCAGGAAGCCCAAAGATCCCCAAACATATTCATCCCAAATAGGTCTTCTTCAAGACATGTTATAGTCAAATAGGCAAAACTCAAAGACAAAGAATCTTAAAAGCTGCAAGAGAGAAGCGTCAAGTCACATATAGGGAGCCCCAATCAGAATAACATCAGACTTTTCATCACAAACCCTAAAAGCCAGAAAGGAATGGGATGATGTATTCAAAATACTAAGAGATAGAGATTGCCAGCCAAGAATAGTTTACCCCGTAAAGCTATCCTTCCAAAATGAAGGGCAAATAGTATATTTCTTAGACAAACAAACACTGCAGGAGTTCACTACCACATGACCACCCTTACAAGAAATTCTCAAGGGAGTACAGGGTTTGGTACCTTTAAAATAACCACCACTGCCATAAAAACTCAAGAAAAATCAAAACCCCACTAGTAAAATAAAAATGTTAACAAATGAAGAGAGGGAAAAAAAAAAATGTTTACCTACCACCCCAAGAAACCAACAAATACAGAAGGCAAAGAGTAAATCAGAAAGAAAGGAACAAAAGACACGTAAGACATCCAGACAAAAATCAATAAAATGCTAGGAGTAAATGAAAACTTTTCAATAACAACTCCTAATGTAAAAGGATTAAATTCCCCACTCAAAAGACACAGAGCTGCAAAGCCAGGAGTGAAGGTGGGAAGCTGCCAGTGCAGGTAGCAGTAAGCTCTGTCTCTACAGAGCTGTCACTAAGTTGTCTCTTTATCTGTGCTTCCTTTTTGTTACTAGATCCACATGAAAGTCAAAAAATCACTCCGTGATTAGCCCTTTGGTTCACTTGAGTTTAATTGTGAGCTGAAAATTTTGGCTTTCTGTGAGCTGAATTGGTTGATGGGCCATTGCAAAAGGAGGAGGAGGAGGAAAGAGGAGAGGGGGAGAATGGAGATTAAATTCCCTGTAGAGTATAAGATTTCAGCTTTCATCACACCTCCAAATAGTGAATTCTCTCATTTGTGAATACTCATACTAAATATACAATAAGCAGTCCTTTTTTATTAGGAAAAAATAGAAAAACAACAACAATTTGAAAGGTCATGAAAAAAGAAAGACAACTTTGTTTCTCAGTGACATTTCTATTATGTAATTATTTACTGAGAACCCAACATGTAGGAGGCACTTGCTAGATTGGCATCAACACATACATGTATAAACAACTGGAAAGGACTCTAATGCATCCAGCTTTGTCCACAGCCATCCTGCCCTGAAGGCACTCGATCTTGTCTAGTGCATCCAGCCCAAATTCTCAGAGGCAATTAAACTTTAGCCTTAAAAGGAGATAAGTGATTAATACAAAGTAACACATGTAATTGCCAATACGTGAGACTAGAATATAGTCTAAAGTAAATTGGGTTCCCAGTTCGTGAGACCAATTAGACTTGTCAGATGTCTACAGAACATTCCATGCAACAACTTCAGAATATTCATTCTTCTCACCAGCACATGGATCATTCTCCAGGATAGATCACATGTTAGGTCACAAAGCAAGTTTCAACAACTTCAAAAAAATTGGAATTATCCGACGTATTTTTTCAGATCACAATGGATTAAAATTAGAAATCAATAACAAACAAAATTCTGGAAACTATACAAACACACAGAAATTAAACAGCATTCTACTTGACAGATGGGTCCAAGAAGAAATTAAACAGGAAATCAAAAAATGTATTGAAACTAATGAAAATAATGATACATCATACCAAAACCTGTGGGATACTGCAAAAGCAGTACTAATGGGGAAATTTATCACATTAAATGCTTACTTCAGAAGAATGGAAAGATGCCTAGTAAACAAACTAATACTTCATCTTAAAGAATTAGAAAAACAAGAACAATCCAAACCCAAAGCCAGCAAATGGAAAGAAATCATTAAGATCAGAGCAGAACTTAATGAAATGGAAACCAAAAAAAAAAAAAAGATACAAAATATCAATGAATCAAAAAGTTGGTTTTTGGAAAAGATAAATAAATTTGACAAACTATTGGCACAGCTAACTAAAAAGAGAAGAGAGAAGACCCAAATAACAAAAATTAGAAATGAAAAAGGTGCTATAACAACTGATACCTCAGAAATACAAGAAATCAATAGTGACTGCTATAAACAACTATATGCCAACAAATTTGAAAATCTGGAGGAAATGGATAAATTTCTGGATACATGCAAACTACCAAAACTGAGCCAAGAAGATGTAGAAAATCTGAACAGACCAATAACAATAAAAGAGATTGAAGCTGTTATCAGAAGGCTCCCAACAAAGAAAAGCCCAGGACTGGATGGGTTCACAGCAGAATTCTACGAAACATTCAAGGAGGAATTGACACCAGTTCTCTACAAACTATTCCAAAAGACTGAAACAGAGGCAATTCTCCCAAACTCGTTCTATGAAGCAAACATCACCCTGATACCAAAAGCAGATAAAGATACAACAAAAAAAGAAAACTACAGGCCAATATCCTTGATGAATATAGATGCAAAAATCCTCACTAAAATACAAGCTAACAGAATACAGCAACACATACACAAAATTATACACCATGATCAAGTGGGATTCATCCCAGGGATGCAA
>NW_007727008.1:49061-50486 GCF_000696425.1 Galeopterus variegatus
CTGAAAGCTTTTCCTTTAAGAACAGGAACCAGACAAGGATGCCCACTCCCACCACTCTTATTTAACATAGTGTTGGAAGTACTAGCCAGAGCAATCAGAGAAGAGAAGGAAATAAAGGGCATTGAGATTGGAAAAGATGAAGTCAAACTGTCCCTGTTTGCAGATGACATGGTCTTATGTATTGAACAGCCTAAAGCCTCTACAAAAAACTCTTGGAGTTGATAAATGATTTTAGCAAAGTTACAGGATACAAAATCAACACACAAAAATCAGTAGCATTTCTATTCTCCAGTAGTGAACATGCAGAAAGAGAAATCAAGAAAGCCCATTTACAATAGCTACCAAAAAAATAAAATACTTAGGAATAGAGTTAACCAAGGATGTGAAAAATCTCTATAATGAGAACTAAAAACCACTGTTGAGAGAAATTAAAGAGGACACAAGAAGATGAAAAAATATCTCATGCTCTTGGATTGGAAGAATCAACATTGTGAAAATGTCCAAAGTCATCTACAAATTCAATGCAATCCCCATCAAAATTCCAATGACATTTTTCCCAGAAATGGAAAAAACTATCCAGACATTTATATAGAATAAAAAAAGACCACACATAGCCAAGGCAATTCTGAGCAAAAAAAAAAAAAAAAAATACAGCTGGAGGCATAACACTACCTGACTTTAAACTATACTAAAAAGCTATAATAACCAAAACAGCATGGTACTGGCATAAAAACAGACGCATGGATCAGTGGAACAGAATAGAGAATCCAGAAATCAAACTACACACCTACAGCCATCTGATCTTTGACAAAGGCATCAAGTCTACACACTGGGGAAGAGACTGCCTCTTCAGCAAATGGTGCTGGGATAACTGGATATCCATATGCAGGAGAATGAAACTAGACCCATACCTCTCACTGTTTACCAAAATCAACTCAAAATGGATTAAATAATTAAATGTACACCCTGAAACAATAAAACTTCTTAAATAAAACATAGGGGAAACACTCCAGGAATTGGGACTGGGCACAGCCTTCATGAATATGCCCCCAAAAGCATGGGAAACCAAAGGAAAAATAAATAAATGGGATTATATCAAACTAAAAAGTTTCTGCACAGCAAAAGAAATAATCAACAGAGTGGGAGAAAATATTTGCAAAATATACATCTGACAAAAGATTAATATCCAGAATATACAAGGAACTCAAACAACTTTACAACAAAAAAACAAATAACCCAATTAAAAAATAGGGCCGGCCCGGTGGCACACTGGAGAGTGCGCCGCTTGGGAGCGCGGCGGCGCTCCCATTGAGGGTTCGGATCCCATGTGGAAGGGCCAGCCCGGTGGCACACTGGAGAGTGCGCCGCTTGGGAGCGCGGCGGCGCTCCCATTGAGGGTTCGGATCCCATGTGGAGACCGGTTCC
>NW_007727008.1:51430-70241 GCF_000696425.1 Galeopterus variegatus
GGGCGCAACACCGAGGGTTGCGATCCCGTTACCAGTCAGTAAAAAAGACAAAAAGGAAAAAAAAATGGGCAAAGGAGCTAAATAGGCATTTCTGAAAGGAAGATATACAAATGGCCAACAGACACATGAAAAAATGCTCAAAATCACTCAGCATTTGAGAAATGTAAATCAAAACCACACACACTGAGATACCATCTCTCTCCAGTTAGGATGGCTAATATCCAAAACACTGAGAATGATAAATGCTGGCAAGGTTGCAGAGAGAACAGAACCCTCCTACACTGTTGGTGGGACTGCAAAATGGTGCAGCCTTTATGGAAAATGGTGTGGAGGTTCCTCAAACAATTACAGATACATCTACCATATGACCCAGCTATTCCACTGCTGGGAATATACCTAGAGGAATGGAAATCATCATGTTGGAGGGATACCTGTACTCCAACATTTATTGCAGCACAATTTTCCATAGGCAAGAGCTGGAACCAGCCCAAATGTCCATCATACGATGAGTGGCTAAGGAAACTGTGGTATATCTACACAATGGAATACTACTCTGCTGTAAAAAAGAATGAAATACTACCATTCGCAGCAACATGGGAGGACTTAGAAAAAATTATACTAAATGAAATGTCAGGCACAGAAAGAGAAATACTGCATGTTCTCACTTATTTGTGTGAGCTATAAATAAGTATACACACAAACAGGGGGAGGGGTGGAGAGAAGACACAACAATCACAATTCCTTGAACTTGTTAAGACAAGAGAACAGATATGAGGTTGTTGGGAGGGAGGGGGAGAGGGAGAGGGGAGGGAGGATTTGGTAATGGGCCACAAAAATCAACAACATTGTGTATTGATAAAATAAAATAAAAAACAAAAACATTTGATACCAAATATATATATTATTATATATATATAATCTATATTTCAGCTAGATGAATAAAAAGGAATAGTATGTGTATATATATATATACACATACGTGTATATATATATACACATATATACTATTCCTTTTTATTCATCTAGCTGAAATATAGATTATTCTTTAGGACTCAGTTTAGAATTTGGTATCAAATGTTTTTGTTTTTTATTTTATTTTATCAATACACAATGTTGTTGATTTTTGTGGCCCATTACCAAATCCTCCCTCCCCTCTCCCTCTCCCCCTCCCTCCCAACAACCTCATATCTGTTCTCTTGTCTTAACAAGTTCAAGGAATTGTGATTGTTGTGTCTTCTCTCCACCCCTCCCCCTGTTTGTGTGTATACTTATTTATAGCTCACACAAATAAGTGAGAACATGCAGTATTTCTCTTTCTGTGCCTGACATGGCAGGGTAGTAATTCCAGATGGTTGTCTTGATCTCTTTTCTTCCACTGCCAGTATTTGTAACCTAGTTCACCACATGTCCCCAGGGTTAGGATTTCTTCGTAATAACTTCGTCTAGCATACATTATACGAAGTTATACGACTTCTTTGGAAACTTCACTGTAATGGGTACTAACAAGAAGATTGTCCTTTAGAAGTAACAGTTTGCTCAGATATTCTGTATTGTTGAACTTTAAGGTATTTGCAATGTTTTGCTACTCTAAATAATGCTTAAATGAATATTTTTGCATCTATAATTATTTCTCTGTAGTACATTCTAGAAATGAATTTCTGGCTGAAAATTTCATAGTTCTGCATGCAATATATCAACACACCTACCTCAGTGTACCTTTAACTGTAATAGTATCTTTTTTAAAGAATGAAAATTAGATAGACAAAAAGGAGTTTCTCATTTTTACCTTATATTTATTTGTCATCTATATTACACTATTCTGTGAATTGGATAATGGTAATCTTTGCCCATTTTTCTGTTGGACTGTTTTTCTTGCTGATTTAAAAGCTTTCTATATGTTAAGAATACAATCCTTCATGAAATTTTTACAAATTTGTTTTATATATGCCTTTTGATTTCATTTTATATGTTTTTAGTGTTTTTAATTTTATGCACTTTTATCAATTTTTTCTTCTGTGACCTCCTCAGTTCCTTTTCTGTATATGATTTCTTGCCCTATTTAGATATATTAGGTATATATTTTTCTACTTACATATATACTTAGATAATATATTTTCTTCTAGTTTTATTAGTTTCTCTTGTTTAAATTTAACTTTTTGACCCTTTTAGAATTTATTTTAGGGTATAGTGTGATATGAGGCTTTAAACAGAGCCTCTACAGAATAACCAATTTTTCTAATACCTTCATTTAGCCTTTAAAGGTTATTAGAGGCAATTGTACTGAAATAACCATCATCCAAAGACATAGCTCGGTGTTGATCATGAACTTTGCTTTCTCCTCCCAGGTGAACAGGAGCCAGTTGTGAGCAGCGATTCTGACATCTCGTTGATTATGGCAATGGAGGTTGGACTGTCCGATGTAGAACTTTCCACTGACCAAGACTGTGAAGAAGTGAAATCTTGAAATAGAAAATACGGAAAAAGAGATAGTAGGACCCAAGGGGAAGGAAGGGAGGAGTGCTGCAAGACTGGAACTGGACACACACACCCCCAGAACAACTTGGCAACTCCAGGGCACTCCGTTCAAGACGGTAATGAAAAGCAATATCCAAAGTCTCGTTAATCAGGACGCAGTTTCTCCTTCTCTACAGCAGACCATGGCCTTGGGCACACACACCCCCAGAACAACTTGGCAACTCCAGGGCACTCCGTTCAAGACGGTAATGAAAAGCAGTATCCAAAGTCTCGTTAATCAGGACGCAGTTTCTCCTTCTCTACAGCAGACCATGGCCTTGGCAGCATGAAAATTGCCCCTCCCGTATCTATGTGTCATACACTCAGAAGCTCCCAAATAAGAGATTGAAAGGACACCTTGAGGGTTTCTGAGTTTCATTTTCATGTTTTCCAGGTCTTATTGTTCTTTTTGGAATGTTGTTTGATTTCTTTGGCAATTCCTTTTTAAAATTTGTGTGTAGTTGACTTTATATCTACTCCTTTATTTTTCCTTTGATTCACTCCAGCTTTTTGTATAGAATTTTCTTTAGAAGCACCAGTTCCTGCTATGATGAGTTTGTATTCCATCTCTGAGATTTATGGTCTCAACCACTGAGCCTGAAGTGTGCGTGGCTTTGGGAAGTGCCCCAGCACCCTGAAACACTCTAAGGCCAGCTTTCATTAAGAATCTAAAATTCTTTTAAGTGGGTCTTGAAAAATCCCAGCTGCCAGGACCCCAGCACTAAGCCCTAAATCTGCTGAGGCCACTGCTTGTTATTTTAAGCTACATCACACCACCTTCCACTTACCGGGCTCCGTTAAGGGTCCACATGACATGAGAAGGGGGCTCTAGGGAAGCATTTCAACTCATCCATGATCTCAGGAGTCCCTTCTGGGGCATTAATGCCAATCTTTGGTGGCCGTAGGGCTTGTCCCTGAGACTGTAAGCCTAGTTTTAAAACTTGACACCAAATGTTCTTCCCATTAAAAGTGAAAAGTTGCATTAGTTTACCTAGGACTAGAACAGTTTTTTGGTACCTCCATAAGTGTGTTCTGCAGGACATGGAGGCTTTAGAAAAGATCCAGAAATATCAAACAAATCATTCTGAGTCCAGTGGCAAACACGGTGGAAGCTGGTTTTTACCCTAATTCCAACATGCTTCTGTTAAACCTCACCAGACCACATGGAAGGGTTTAGGTAAATCCTTAGTAGATTTCTTCCCAAGGCTCTGAGTGTGTCCAGATACCAAGTAGGCGATGAGGTGCAATTTGATAAATCATCCGAACCAAAAACTACAGCGTGGGAATTTGCTAAATCAAGTTTATCCTGACTGAGAGAGACAAAACTAAAAGGGAAAGGAAAAAAGGTATCAAATGTATACTAAACCCACCGGCTTTATGTTTATGCTTTTATTCTTTTGTTGTAACTGTAACAGAAATAGGCTGTTTATTTGGTGGGCAGTTTTGTGATACATTCAGACTATCCAGATGCAGTGAAGACTAAGGTAGCGAACGGTTTCTCTGGACAATCAGACGGATCCTCTGTAAGCCACTGGCGAAGGCCATGCTGCTTGTGGGATTAATTGGGAAGAAAGCTTTTCTCCCTGAGTTGTATTTACATATTTGATGGGCTTTTCCGCCTCATTACACTAATACTCATTCAAAACCAGAGTTTGGTCCTGCTGTAAAACCCTGCTGCTGCTGCTCTTTTTTTATTTTTTTTAACCACTGTTAACGATTTCCTATTTGATGGTTTATGAGTAAACAGCGAGGCAAGGAAAATGATTGCCACCTTCAGAAAGGTCACATCTCTCCAGGAGTCCAGCGCTTCCTGTAATGAGATCCTGTGTCCAGGTGTGGGAAGGTAGGCAGGGATGAATGAGGAGAGGAGGGGAGCTCAGAACCAGGACTCGGGAGTCCTAGGTGAGCCACATCCTTGCTAGGCCTCAGCTTCTGCAGCTATAAAGTGAAGAGATTCCGAAGGCTTCTCTGGCTTGAGACGCTGATGAGTATTTTGCCGGGTGGTTCCATTTTTTGCAGACAGCCATGACATATAGCAGGCAGGATTCATAGCTTGGGGAGGCAGGATTACTTGACACGTAATGTGTAATAACAGCCGTGGAGATTTGGTGCTCCTGTGTTGCTGAGAAGGAAGATCTAAATGACCGACGTTTTAAGTCCAACTAGGAGTTGGTTTATTTTGCCTTGTTTAAAAACTGCTGTTATTTCCAGAGTTTGTAATCTCTGGATACCTTCAAATCCTCGTTCTCTGTGTAGAATTTTTAATCTCAAAGGTGTTTATTTTCCTTGGTCAGCATAGGCCTGCACCACCTACTTCTTTAGTCAGCTTTGCCCAAAACAAATTTTGGTATTATTGGTATTAATTTGAATTAGAAGGATAATTCAACAGCAAGAGAAATATAAATTGTATCCCATACCCAGAGAGAAAATGCCCTTTGGATTGTAGAGTCCTCTGTTTGATGAGTGTTTTCTCTTCTTGCCACTGGCCAGGTAAATCAGCAATTGATTGACGACCTGGCCACAGCTGTCCCTAGAGGATGCTGCATAGATGATAAGTCCAAGAGCTTGATCGGAGGCCTGTGGATCTGACCTCTAGGGGGTCCTGCTGCAAACCCTCGAGCCTATGACAGTCCCCACTTACTAAAGGTTTGTTACTGGAGGATTTTCCGGTGGTCCTGGTTGTTAAAGAACACTCTAACCAGAAAATTTCCCTTCCAAAAGAAAGGGAAACAGCCCTTCCCTGTAGCCTGCTTCACCGCCTACCCCAAAGAAGAGACTCTGACCTGAATACCCAGCGGTCCACAGACTAGTGTCAAAGGATATGGGAGGCCTCCAGAAGTAAATACAAACTGTGTGTGTGAGTTTGACAGGTGTGCATTTTTTTTGCAGCAAGAGTCTAGACCAGCACTGTCCAGTAGAAATAGAATGTGAGTCACTTCCATAATTTTAAATTTTACTAGCCGCATTTTAGAAAGTAAAGAAGAAATAGGCAAAAACAATTTTAATAATATAGTTTATTTAACCCGATATAATTCTTTCAACATGTAATTAATGTAGAAAGTAGTAATGAAATATTTTATATTCTCTTTTTGTACTAAAGTCTTCTAAATCCATTGTGTCTTATACCCTCGCGGCACATCTCGGTGTGGACTAGCCACACCTCAGGCTCTCAGTAGCTGCACGTGGCTGGTGGTTACCGAGTGGGCGGTGCAGGCCTAGAGCTTCTCCAGTATTCTCACGAGACTCCTTGACCCTAACAAAAGAAAAAGGTTGAAACCGAAGTTACCTCCAGAGAGAACAAGACACCACTCAAGTCGCCTAACGAGAGACCCAGAGACCCATTCATTTCGTAGTGAGTGTAGACTCAGGCAGCACTTTCTGAAATTCATGCCTGAACTTCCTCCTCACATCACCCATGTCCATTGTCATTTGCTGTTGCTTCTCTGATCGGTTGTTTTTTACAGAGTTACACAATCCATGTTCATTTGGTGCTGAAACAAAATTATATCCCTCGCTTCTATGACAAACCCTTAGACTGACAGATGGCACTTGTGAGCCAAAGAGAATTCCAGGGCGAAGTCATCCAACTTCACCTGAACCCCTAATTCTTCTTCGTAGTTGGCAGAAGGTCCTTTCCCAGTCCCAGTGTCCCCTAGCCCCACAGCTGTAGCTAAAATTTGTAGATTTGGGAAGAAGGAATGAGAAACTACATATCGACTCCAAATACAAGACTTTGTGCGGCCTCGTTGAGAAGGAATCTTTGAGGCTTTTGACCGTCCAGCCTGCACTTGGTGAGTGATGACTGCCTCCAGTAGCCAGATTTCTGCTCAGAGTCAGCATCCCCTGTCACCCCAAGGTTGTAGGGAAGAAAAGAAGCCTTTGCATTCACTCAGAATAGTTTAGGGTCACCTACAGGAATTGCTACCTCTTGTGTGGCTAGCCACTTTGGAAGAGCTGGGCCCCGAGCATGAAGACAACAGCTGAGTATTGATTTATTCTCTAGTTTGATCACCCCTGGAAGGTCAACTCTGGTCATCTTCGCAGGGACAGGCAGAGAGTCTGGAGAAGGGAGAATGTTAAAAGTGGCAAAGGTACCTACCCATTTTGGCATCACATGGTAATGATCATAACCGTGGAGACAAATTTCTGCCCAAAGAGGGTTTTTTTATTTGTTTTGTTTTGGGCATTCTCCTCAGCCTGGTGAAGCACCCCATTTGTTCTCACAGTGCCCGTCAGCCGTTTCACTGACTGCCCCGACATCCCTGTGGCTGCCATACTCTCATAACCAAAAATGATAACAGATCATCTAACATGGGGTTCTTTCTTATTTTTGGGCATTCTCCTCAGCCTGGTGAAGCACCCCATTTTTTCTCACAGTGCCCGTCAGCCGTTTCACTGACTGCCCCGACATCCCTGCGGCTGCCATACTCTCATAACCAAAAATGATAACAGATCATCTAACATGGGGTTCTTTCTTATGTGTGAGTTTTGTTTAGAAAGAAATTCTTACAGAGCATAAAAATTAAGTGTCATTTAGTTATCCATTGAATGCATCACCTTGACTGAAAACAAAGAAGCCTCATTGAATCAAAACTCTTTCAGAAAATCTGGGCTATAGAGTCACCCCCTCTGTGGAGCGAGGGCCCAGCCACCAGACCTCAGTGGTACTAGGGCCACGAGGCAACTTCCAGCAGTGTCTTTATATTCCCTCACTCAGATTTCGTTCCCTTTTCTGTCTGTCTCTCTCCCTGCCCCTGTCTTTCTCTTACTGTCTCTTTCTTTGTATACACACACACACACACACACACACGCAGATTGTTTTCCCATCTGCCCTCTCCTCCTCCTTTCTTTTTTCCTTATTTCTTTGTTTTCTCTTCTTGTGAGAAATTCTAAAATAAGCTTCAGGATAAAAATGATTGGCTCTCTCATTATTGCAATGACTGCTGTTACTGTTACTGGTGATTTTCTCCTTTTTATTGTGTAGCAATAGCTATGTTTTCACTTCTGATGTGGAAAACCAGAGTATCATAAAGGCAAATTAAGTTCCTCTCTAATGGAGTTAACTTCAGTTTAACTTTTCATATCGCTAATTTTATCTCAAACCACCTACAGCTATTGCCTTTTCTTCAGGCTTCCTTGCCAGTAAAGTCTCCTAGACAAACAATGGCAGGGTAGTAATTCCAGATGGTTGTCTTGATCTCTTTTCTTCCACTGCCAGTATTTGTAACCTAGTTCACCACATGTCCCCAGGGTTAGGATTTCTTGGAAAAACTTGTATGTCCTGTCTCTGAGGTCCACCCGTGCTTCTTAACATCTTAGCACAAGGGCTTGCTCTCCGTACGTGATCTGAGGGCCCCTAATTCCTTAAGACTAACACAGATGCGTGAAAAGACTCTCCTCCTCAGGTAGGGGGTACACGGCTCCTTGTGCAGTGCTGTGTGCCACGAAGTCCCTCATCCCTGCTGTTGCATGGCCAGGACGGATGAGCACGTTTGATGATGGCAGTTAAAAGGGACTGGGAACGGTACCCTGCAGGAAGTCCGAAAGGAGGCTGGCAGGACCTCTGGCAGGGAGCTGGAGAAAGCAGGGCTGGAGAGCTTCTGCGGTGAACAAAATGTGGATGCTGTCCCTAGTAAATGCTCATCCCCTAGATTTACAGCAGACTTTGGTTTTTTTCCGGGGGGGAGCAGTGTTTAAAGAATTAGATACTTATGAGCTAAGACACTTGTGATTGCAAAGAAAGTCAGGAATGCCTGAAAAATACATGGATTTTTCATTTCTCATCATCTCTTAGTTATTCCCTTTCCCTCCTTTTCTCTCCACTTCACAACCCACAGGCCCTTTGTAATATGAACAGTAATTTTTAAAGACATAGATCAATAGCCACACTCTTCCACTTTGAGCCTTTTGATGGCACTAAATTATTATGCCAGAACTAATGAAGTGAGTCCAGATCCTAGATATGAATCCTTAATAGCAAGCCCTTTAATTGCAAAACCTGCTGAGGTCAAGTTCAATTGCAAGAACCTGCGGACGTCAGTCACATCTCTTTACCTGCTTCAAGTGCTTCATAATCAAGTGGCTTTTCAGGAACTTCAGTGATCAAAGATCTTCTAATCCTATGCTACTATTGACTTTTGCACATTTGTTCTACAGTCACCTGATAAATATTTGTTGATGATAACATTAAGGCAAGAATACACATCTCTCAAGAGGTCTGCAGATCGGAACGTACAGCAAGGGAGAAAAATCCATGGAGAAGGCAGCTCAACCTGGGTTAGACAAAGTCATTGCTTGACAGAATGTCTGTGGTCTTGTTATTCTTACTGAAGTGAAGGTTTAGAAAAGCAGGGAAATGTGGGAACCATGTGTGCTATATAAACCAAAGACTGATCACCATCCAGATAGACACATGTTTCTTCCATTGATTGGTTGAATTTTCTTCTAATGTTCTCATAAATAAAAGTGAAGGGGTGTTGCATGGTTGAATGAAATCATGAAACTTTACAGGGAAGGTTTTCTCCTGCAGGATGTTGACTGACCTTACTAAATCCAAAAATCTAAAAAAAATAAATCGTGGCCTTAGTACCACACTATCTTCAAAGTCTAGTGTTTAGTCCCTTTTCCCTTCAAAGGTTTCAAATAAATCTAGCGCTTTATAAAACTCAGAATATTGTTCTTTGAGAATGTGAAGATTTTAAATAGCCAAAGAATTTTGATGTATAAGAGCTAGCTAGTTATAGTATATCCTGCTAGTCTGAAGAAAAACCCAAAGTGTTGTACTAATAGATTAGTAGAGCAGTTGAAGGATTAACACGTGGACTTTTCAGTCTGATTTGTGTTGGCATCAGGGGTACTTACTATTCAGTGGGAGGTCATTGCAAGGGGAAGAGCGCCCTCTGCTGGAACAATCACAATTATTCTTTTAGCAAATTAATTTGTCTCGGGTCACCACTTCCTCAACAACTAGTTAAGATTTGCCTTTCATCACACAATTTCCTCAGTAGTTGAGAATTTGGTCTATGTTTATAAAAGAGGAAAGAATGTCACAAACTTTGAAAAGTTGAAGGAGATCCCACAGAAGATCCTCTCAGTATCAGCAGCCCTTTCTTCTGCAAGATGTTGAAGTGTATTGTTGCTGTTTGCAAAGAAGATGCCGCTGGCTGGAATGTGTGTGCAGAGTTGTAAGCAAGGGACTGCCTGTTTTGTAACTTATCTCAACTTTATTCTTGTGAAATTGCAAAGGAAGATCAATAAAAGGACTTCTTTCTTATGAATGTAAATGGTGTGAATACTGATGTGTTTTGTACATGTATATAACTTATTTACTTTCAGTCTCAGCAGCCCTTTCTTCTGCAAGATGTTGAAGTGTATTGTTGCTGTTTGCAAAGAAGATGCCATTGGCTGGAATGTGTGTGCAGAGTTCTAAGCAAGGGACTGCCTGTTTTGTAACTTATCTCAACTTTATTCTTGTGAAATTGCAAAGGAAGATCAATAAAAGGACTTCTTGCTTATGAATGTAAATGGTGTGAATACTGATGTGTTTTGTACATGTATATAACTTATTTACTTCCTGCTTTCACATTAGTAATCTGAAATGGTTGTACAATTTTGTAATTAGAAAGAGATGTAGAGGTGGGGGAGGGTGGGGAGGGGCTGTTATTTTTATAGTGGGATGTCCCTTATATTTAGAAAACTTGAAGGAATTTTGTATTTGTGAAAAGTTACATTCCATCCATTTCCTGAAAAAAAAAAATGGGTATTGCTCTTTCAAATGTTCATGAGCTGGGAAGATTACTCTAGGTTCCAGGGGAGCCTCTAAGCAGTACATATGTCACACCCAGTGTTGTAGACTGCCAACTGTGACAAGCAATTGCCAGCTTCAAAATGTGCAAAAAAAAAAAAAAGAAAAATTCAATTTACTTGACCCCTTTGGATGATAGAACATTATTATTTGCCACTGGGAAAAAAATATGCAAAGAATTAATTCACAGTTATGAAATAATCAGACATGGCATGGCACAAATTGTATGCTTTTATTGTGAAAGGAATGATGTCACAGGTAGAATTTTACTGAACTTCCCCACAAGGTCTTTCTGGCCAGTCTGCAGGTGACATAAATGGCAGATGGTCCCATCTCAACATTGCCTGTCCTCTCCATATTCAGATCATGAGACTAAGATTCCTTGATTTATTTGCCATCTCACCCCAAAATCACAAAAAGTTACTCCTGATGGTATTTGCATGGGGAGTTTTTAATTTGAATATTGGTCAGTCATAGTCGCTGAAATAATGTAGTAGTCGATTATGTAGCCATTTTACCCAAATCTCATTTTCTGTACAAAGTCATGTGAATATTTAGATGATTAGTTAAGGTAGCATAATTGTTTGTTTTTCTGTATAAATCTCCTTCCTTCTTTCCCACCTCAGGCACCTACCCTACTCCTTTCAATGCACTTTATATATCTCCTGAAATACAAAGAAATTTGAAAAAAATAAAAACTGTCTTTAAAAGAGTTTGTCTTCTGTTAGAAGACACAGACTTTTATTTTGCTTTATTCTATTCTCTATGTGCTTGGAGAGCAGAAACAGTTTGTCTCATACTGGGCTAGTGATGAAACGTTAAGGATGATAGTTGGAAACATCCAATCCTACAACATGGCTATTTTTGTTATATAGAAGACTGTAATGTAAATACATGCAATCGTGTTCATATGTACTGGTTTAAAAGAATATATTGCAACTATAATGGTTTTAAAACAAGGATTGTGAATTCCAGGAAATTTCACTGCAAAATTTTGTTTGGTTTTGTTTTTTAATAAAATGGAACCAGATTCCTGTGTTGTGTCATCCATATTCCCTCACTCTTGCCTGTCCTTGAGTTCCAGAGGTGGCACTGTGGGTTTCAAAACATTGGTATTTATCACTAAATCATGATTATGTTAAAAGACTGAGAAAAATAATAACTTCCCTATTTCTCTCAGGTAAGTCATGTGCCAGGCACCAGACCAGCCTCCTAGCTCTGTTCTTCTAAGAAAGCAATTCTGAGCAATTCTGAAAAGGAATGACCGCTGCATCCCTTGAGGTGCTGTCGGGTGGGAACCGAGCCCTCTTCTTATGTCCCATCTCAGGCAGGTGTATTCTGAGCTGGGTCACACTAGGGGGCCTGCTGCATGGGCAGGGGCAGCCAGGTCCTCTTTTATATTTACTTGTATATTTTGTAAGGATTTTAAACAGTAATTCCTTAGGATGAGTAAGAGAATGTGAAGGAAATAATAAAGATGGGAACTACCAGTCTGGTAGGCAGGGAAAGAGAGGGGGGTCCCATTCGCTGGCATCACCTATTCAAAACTGGCAGGGCTTTTGCTGTGGCTTAGACACTGTCTGGCCCAGGGGAGATTCCTGACACGTCCCCTTAGGAGTAGGCAGGGTTGGACATGCCAAGGGCAGTGCAGCCTGTGGCTGGAGATTTCCACCTGGCCAGGCACTACTCCAGGGGCTGTACATCCCGCAGAATCCACTGGCAAAAACTCAAAATTGAGTGCCATGGTCTCCCAGAGCTGCCATCTAGATAAGAGCACTACTCCAGGGGCTGTGCATCCCACATAATCCACTGGCAAAAACTCAAAATTGAGTGCCATGGTCTCCCAGAGCTGCCATCTAGATAAGGGAAAATATTAGTGCCCTGGAGGCTTCACTCGGGGCCAGTTCTTGCTGAATTTGAAGGTAGGAAGATATTCGAAGGAGACGATGATTGTGCACCTTGGAAAGCACTTTAAACCTTGTTTATGCCTCTGTTAGCACAGTTTTCATCTGCCCAGACACCTGTTGTCAGCAATGGCGCTGACGCCCGGGGTATGAAGCTATTGCCCAAGACCCAGAAACCATCCCTCCTGACTCCACCTTCCACAGCCTTTCCACTTGAGCAGGAGTTCCCAGACTGGGAAATGTGTTGTATGGAACACGTTCTGGGACATGTTAGAAATCACAGCAGAGTCCCAAGGTGAAGTATGTTGGGATAAGACTTTGTACAGTGCATACTAGCTATTCAAAGCTTTGAAGAAGGTCTTCAGTAAAGTCACTGACCTAATAAATAACTTAGCTTTTCCTGAAGCTGGTTGATGATAGAGTCCTCATTTTTCAAGGGTTATGTCTTTTAACACTGCACTGGCCAAGGCCACTTGTGTGGAACACGTTGGTACTCGAACTGAAAAAAAGCTGCTGGACATTGTTTCCTGTCTATCTTGCATGCTGCACAGAGCCTTGTCCCCTCTCTTGTCCACACTCCCAGTTGATCAGGGAAAGGTTGGGGGCGGGGGCACAGCTCGTACTGTCAGCCTGTGGCCGTCTTCTCCTGTAATGTGTCTTGGGGGCAGGCCACTGGGCGCTCCAAGCCATGTGCATGCCAGGGAACACGGCCCCATGTTGTGGCTTGCTATCATGCTTTTCCCAGGGAAGGAGAGGCCCTGTCCCACGTAGGAATTCCGCTTTGTGGACATTTATTTTAAGTCATGCAGTGTATTCCTTCGAGACTTCCCAGAGCTTCGTAATTAGCGGCTGGGCCAGCTTTGCCACTTGACTGTTACTCTGTTAACAGCTGTGTTGCAAGGACCATAAGCTCAACCACTATTCAAAAGGCACAGAAGTGTCTTCCATTCTTTTCTAAGTCTGATAATTCCTTCCAAACCAACGTGAGTATCGCTCTTCATCTCCTTGCCTGGGCTGGGTAATGCATTGCGCTGGGTTGGGGATGCAGGGTAGGTGAGGGGGCACGTGAGTTATTTTTGCTGTATGATAATTAATCATCATAAAAGAGTGAATGCCAATTGGTGAGAAATTCAGTTAATTGAAAGAGGCTTTGTATTTATGAGATGTTTTAAAACATCTCTCTCCGTGATCCAACAACAGAAATTATTTTACCTCTCATTTCATCACGCTCACTGGTAGAGAATCCACCCAAGTCTCACTATGATTCTTTGTCCTGGGCTGTGAGAAGAACAGGGGCAGGGACCTTTCCACCATGTCACCAAAGACCCTCTGTTCACCATTGACTAGCTCTCCCCTCATTGGTTTCCAGCCATAGCACCCGAGCACAAATAGGACGCCGCCCTCCGTCTCCAACCAGTGGGCACCTGTATTTGCTGGTGTAGTGGAAGGTAAAAGTGAACCCACTAATCTTTCAAGCCCTTCTGTTGTGGAAGACATTCCCCACCCTCTCCCTACAGGAACATCCAGAAAGTCTGATCAGTGTCACTCATGACCCCAACCTACTCACCCCTCTGGGCCTCCCCCTAACATTCACTCCTTCTTTGTTCTTAAGGATCATTTGCTAAATAGTCAAGGGAGAAACCAAGCCAGCTCTCATTGGCAGGCAACTGCACTTGGTTGCTATGAGAGCTGTATACACAACACAGCTGCCATTGATATTATAGATCTACTGGGAGCCGAGGGTCTCAGTCCTCTAAGAAAAAAACAACATGTAATTCACAGCTTTGGAAATGGCATCCGTGTCTATAAATAAATGTGAGAGCAGAAAAGTGAATTACAGAATGGGAGAACACAGTAGAGTTAGACCAGACAATACGATTAGATCAGCCTGGGCCTCATGTTTTTCACACCAGCAAGACTCCCAGTAGGTCTGATTTCAGGAGACCTTTGCCTGGGTTGAGTTATAATGCCAGGACCTAAGCGTATCTAACTCACAGAGCTTCCTTTATAATAGGAAAAAACAAAGGTGGTCCATCTGTCTCTTATCACTTTCTCATTCCCTCTTCTTTATTCCCTAAGTTTGAAACCAGGAGGAGGAGGAGACAAGAGAGGATAGAGGCAGAGCCAGGGCTAGAACTTGGTTTCCTGACCCTGTTGCCAGAGTTCTTTGGGCGGCACCATGTTGCTTCTGTAAATGGGTAGTTATTTCCTGACTGCTCAACAATCTCAAGAATGATAAGCAAAGCAACCTGAAGATTAGAATTTATTCTATTAAGATTATTTTATAGTCGGGAAATGCTCTCTGAACAGGAACATTCTAATCTAGAAGCAGAATAGGATGGATGCAATCACAGTATATAAGCAGGGACCCGTGCACACACGCGCGCGCACACACACACACACACACACACACACACACACGGTAAGTTCCCAGCCCTTGCTATGCCACTGAGACTTGCTGGACAGAAAGTAGTAAGGGGTGACTTCTTTTTCATATATTTTGGGGGACTAGATGACCCGAGAAACCCCCAATTACACACCTAATGGATAGGTGTATGATGATAAAATATTAAAAACCTCCTTTAAGATGAATAGCTAAGCTGGTGGGAACATAGGAGAAATTCTTGGACACCATAAACTATAAGAAAGTACTAGTCTATGCAGAGGGGACCAGGGCCATCAGGACTGGGGTTTTCATGCATATGCTGATCCCCAATGGTCTGGGGATCCATAGATTTTTTTTCTGTAAAGATGAATATTTTAAAGGTAATAAATATTTTATGCTCTGTGGGCCACATTTGATTTCATTTACCTTCACTGTTGTTTTTTAACAACCACTTAAAGATGTAAAAACTGTTCTTACCTTAAAGGCTGTACAAAAACAGGCCACAGGAAGGATTTGTGCTGCTTCTATAGGGGACAGGGACAAAGCTCAGGTTGAGAATCAGAGATCCTGGCACAAAGTCAGTACCCACAAAAGCTGACACCCTCAGTGGGTAAGCTAGGAAAAAATACGCCTACCAGAAGGAGTTGGTATACGTGTTCATCGGGCTCTTTTACCTGCTCAGAATCCTGTCGACTGTGCCAATTGTAAGGCTAGGGCTCACACCCTTCAAACCCGTTGTACAGACTGGGTCACAAACCCCTTACGTGCCAGGTTGGGTCACCAGACCCCTCAGATGCAGGTCAAAAGCTAGGTAATTGGAAAAGATCCCAGGAGCCATTGGCAGATGACACAAGCTCAGTCCTCAGCTTCCTCAGNCAGAGCCAGGGCTAGAACTTGGTTTCCTGACCCTGTTGCCAGAGTTCTTTGGGCGGCACCATGTTGCTTCTGTAAATGGGTAGTTATTTCCTGACTGCTCAACAATCTCAAGAATGATAAGCAAAGCAACCTGAAGATTAGAATTTATTCTATTAAGACTATTTTATAGTCAGGAAATGCTCTCTGAACAGGAACATTCTAATCTAGAAGCAGAATAGGATGGATGCAATCACAGTATATAAGCAGGGACCCGTGCACACACATGCGCGCGCGCACACACACACACGGTGAATTCCCAGCCCTTGCTATGCCACTGAGACTTGCTGGACAGAAAGTAGTAAGGGATGACTTCTTTTTCATATATTTTGGGGGACTAGATGACCCAAGAAACCCCCAATTGCACACCTAATGGATAGGTGTATGATAAAATATTAAAAACCTCCTTTAAGATGAATAGCTAAGCTGGTGGGAACATAGGAGAAATTTTCGGACACCATAAAACTATAAGAAAGTACTAGTCTATGCAGAGGGGACCAGGGCCATCAGGACCGGGGTTTTCATGCATATGCTGATCCCCGATGGTCTGGGGATCCATAGATTTTTTTCTGTAAAGATGAATATTTTTAAGATAATAAATATTTTATGCTCTATGGGCCACATTTGATTTCACTTACCTTTACTGTTGTTTTTTAACAACCACTTAAAGATGTAAAAACTGTTCTTAGCTTAAAGGCTGTACAAAAACAGGCCACAGGAAGGATTTGTGCTGCTTCTATAGGGGACAGGGACAAAGCTCAGGTTGAGAATCAGAGATCCTGGCACAAAGTCAGTACCCACAAAAGCTGACACCCTCAGTGGGTAAGCTAGGAAAAAATACGCCTACCAGAAGGAGTTGGTACAGGTGTTCATCGGGCTCTTTTACCTGCTCAGAATCCTGTCGACTGTGCCAATTGTCAGGCTAGGGCTCACACCCTTCAAACCCATTGTACAGACTGGGTCACAGACCCCTTACGTGCCAGGTTGGGTCACCAGACCCCTCAGATGCAGGTCAAAAGCTAGGTAATTGGAAAAGATCCCAGGAGCCATTGGCAGATGACACAAGCTCAGTCCTCAGCTTCCTCAGCAGCAGCAGCAGTGCCAGTGGCCTCTTGGAGCAACCCGGGGGGCTCTGGCAGCAACAGCCTCCAGCAGCAGTAGTGGCATCCGGGGGGGGCCTGTGGACTAGAGCCACTCGTCCTTTATACTTAAGTTTGATAATCCAGGACACCTGGGTGTGAGTCAGACAACTCAGGAACACCTGGGTGCCCACGCGCATCCACAGACAATACGCAAGGAACACCTGGGCGCGCGTGCACAGTTACATAGTCACATCAAATGCTCGGCAAGATTCTGAGCATCTGAGGGACCCTGACCATTTATATTTCATTTTCCCTGCAGTGTTTATTAGTGTTGGCCTTTTTTTGTAGATAAAGAGGAAAAAAAGATGAAGTCTTCCGCACCCCCTCTCTGAGATACCCTAACCAGACAAGCCTTCTTATGGGTTATGTACCAGATTCCAAATACCCCGTGACCTGAATACCTAAGGTACACATGTAGCTTAAAGTCACTGACAACACTAAGCATTTGGTAGAATAGACTGAGTTTTCTCACTGTAGGAATACTCTTCTAACCCCAGTCTCAAAGAAATTCTCACAAACCGAGTTCTAAGGAATATAAACTCACAATCGAAATCTCAAAGTACATGAGGAAGCAGGCACAGTGAGGAGGAGAGTGTGGAAGGGTTGGCAGTTTGGGAAATACAGGTACAGGCAATAAAATAAGTCCAAGGAGCCCCCCAGGTGATCCCAGTGCACCCTAAAGTTCGTAAGCCACCCTTCTGGTTATGTCACCGCTCAATAGCAGAGCCACCAAAATCAAAGTGGAAAACAGGTGAAATCGTTAATTTGATTGAGATACTTTTATTTTATGATGATGAATGTGGAGGAGACTGAATTTCATCTATAAAATGTTTTATTGCTTGAGAGTAATTGATGTTAGGTAGCGAAGGAATAATCAAGCTTCTCCTTATACTTTACCCGCAGGGTAAACCTTGGCCTTTATTTCCAACTTACCTCTATCTGAGCACTTCCCACCTGCCTCTCAGGGCTGCAACCACTCGTATCTGTTGGTTCAACCATGTATCAGGACCTGGGAGAAGAAGTTCCCTCCGTGAACATGGTTATATTCATAACTGAGAACAACAGAGGCTCAGCCTTTGGCCCAAAGGCACCAAGTCCAGGCCAGCATATTAATGGAAAGAATTGCATGCTGAGGACTTGCTGCTAGTTTATTCTGAAGAATAAACTCAACAGTGACTTTAAAATAAATGCACAGTGCTCATGGTCACTGCTGTCATATTAATGTTAGGAACAATAGCAAGTGCTTGGGAGCTTACTACGCACCAGGCACTACTAGGAAAGCGATTTATATGCATCGTGTCATTTGGCTTCACCATTACCCTTTGAGGAAAGTACTATTATTTTCCCACTTTACAAATTCTGGTAGTGAGGCTTGGAAAGCAACTTGCCCAAGATCACAGGGCCAGTAAGCAGCAAAAGCCCCATGGTCCCAAGTCCTGCTCCTGAAACTCTCCTTCACCACCGCACCGCATTGCCTTTCCTCCTCTGAAGAAGAGCCGACAAGTTTCTCTCCGTCCCTGCAAAATAAGTGGAAAGATATTTAAATTACAATAAAAAACAAACTCCACAACAAAAAAAAAGTAGCTTCGCAGTAAAGGATTCTAACAAACGCTGCCTCAGCCAGGCGATCACAGTTAGCGTCAGCAGTGCTAAGTCTTGATGGTGGTCTGCACCCTTGATGTGACGGGATGAGAATGTTGCTTCACCTCGTGGTCTTCCTCCCAAAACCCACGCCATAACTTCAGGGATAAAACCATCCAACAAATCCACATTCAGGGGCATTCTACAAAGTCCATGGCCAGCACTCTTCAAAAGTGCCAAGGTCATCCAAAGCAAGTAAAGTTACAGAAACTGTCAGAGATCAGAGGAGCCCAGTTAAAGGGCTATCAGGGCAGTTAAATGTAAAGATGTACCCTGGGTGGAGTCCTGGAATAGAAAAAGAACATTAGGGGAAAAGTTACAGAGATAGTGAAAGCTGAATAAAGCCTAGGGTTTAGTTAATGGTAATGAGCCAAAGTTGATTTCTCAGGTTGTGACGGATGCATCATAGTAATGTCACATGTTAACAATAGAAAAAACCAGGTGACAGACACACAGGAACTCTCTGTACTGTCTTTGTAACTTTTCTGCAAATCTTGAATAAATTAGT
>NW_007727008.1:70847-84502 GCF_000696425.1 Galeopterus variegatus
GACACACAGGAACTCTCTGTACTGTCTTTGTAACTTTTCTGCAAATCTTGAATAAATTAGTTTATTTTAAAGGAGTTATTTTTATCAGATATAAGAACCCATTGGATTACTAGAAACATAGAAATTAGTTTCTGATAATATTGTGGAATGTCTTTCCCTGAAAATGTTAGGAATAAAGCAAAGAACTCAGTCCTGAAGAGTTTAGATGTTCTTCTCGAAGCAGGACAAAGATCCAAATTATATATTGACATCAATTCCATTTAAGACTATTCATAATTTGCATTAATTATTATGACTGTTCAACCCAGAGTAATTGGAAAATGTGCTGAGTGAGAAGTTAATCATTTGTAATTCTATGTCAGAGTTCTTGCAAAGGTGATGAGTAGCTGGTGAGGGTAATTACACTCAACATGGGCTGTGGGAACAACACAACACAAATGTACCAAATGTGACAACACTTGTCCTTTGAGCTGGTACCCACGGAGCTGAGCTGCTCCTCCCAGCAGGGGGCTCTGTTGACCATTGAATGGAAAAGATGTGCTGGCACTGGAGAGTAGAAGTGTGTGGATTCTACTTTAAACAGTTTTTAAGGTAACTTTAAGGAAGAATAACAATTTAGAAATCTTCTCCAGTGATACTTGTACGTGGGAAAGGGAGACGAGACAACACCAGCCAACATGGTTGGGGTAGCAGATGTTTCATGGAAGGGAGAAGATATGTTGGACTATACCAGAAAACAGAGCCCCGGGGGGTGTTCTTAAGCCTATATGTTGCTGAAACCATACATCCCCAAATGAAAAGCAGGTGAGAAGTGACGACACTGGAAATGCCTTCTCCCAGGCCAGGCCTGTGTTCCTGAAAAGCGATGCTAAAGGAATGTTCTTGGAACATCACCTACATACTCACTGACTGACTGCACATGTTGTTCTACACAGCATTTCACAAAATAGTTCATGCATCTAACACTTTAAACACAGCAGCAAGAGCAGCTTCTAGACACACACACACACACACACACACACACAGAGAGAGAGAGAGAGAGAGACCCAATTAAATTTGTTAATGACCTCCCATTTCTATAAAGCCCAAGTACAGAAGAGAATTCTTAATTGGTTTCCTAAGTCCTGTATGTTCTGGCCTCTGACATCTTCAGAATTATCTTAGACCACTTTGCCACTCCTTCATGTCCTCCAGCTCCATCGGCCTCCTTTAACATCTAATTCTTTTTTTTTTTTTTTCCTTTTTGTCTTTTTTACTGACCAGTAACGGGATCGCAACCCTCGGGGTCCCGCCCATACCAGGGCCCAGCACCGGGATCGCACCCCTCGGTGTTGCGCCCGCACCGCGCTCAGCCAGTGAGCGGGAACCGGTCTCCACATGGGATCCGAACCCTCAGCAGGAGCGCTGCTGCTCTCCCAAGCGGTGCACTCTCCAGTGCGCCACCGGGCCAGCCCCTTTAACATCTAATTCTAACACGCAGAGCACTCTTTCATCACAGGGCCTTTGCACAGGCTCTTCCCTCTGCCTGACAGGTCTCACCCTATTGCCCCTATAAATAATGCCTATTTATCCTTTGGCTCTCAGCTCAACAGCTCCCTTGGAGAAAAGTTCTCTCATCCCTAGGTTAGGTATCCCTGTTAAATGTTTACATAGCGCCTTGTACTTCATCTTCATAGCTCTAATGATAGGTCTACTCCATGCTAACCATATCATGCAACAATGTTCAGCATTAACAACTCACTTATGTGATAGATTAATATCGATTCTTCTTTCTGGCTTGCAAATTACTTGAGATTAGGGTCCATGTTTTTATTCTCAAGCTGGCCAGTTAGCTCAGTCAGTGAAAGCACAGCCTTGTAACACCAAGGTCAAGGGTGTGGATACCCGTACTGGCCAGCCACCAAAAAAAAAAAAAGAAACATGTTATGTTTTTATTCTCCATGTACCAAGTACCTAGCATAGGACCTGGTGTAGAGTAGATTTTCAATATGTATTTGTGGAATAAATGATTGAAGGAGTGACTAGGTATCTGCCAGCTATTCTAGCTCCACTCCTACCTGCTTTCCTCTTTTTATCTAAAAAGAAAAAAAATGCTTACATCCAGGAAATAGAGCTGTTATATTGGGTATTATACCAGACTATCTGGCAGGTTTGAAAAAAAATAATGTAGCAAACAAAACAATTAAATGTTAGCTGCAAAGCATGGGTAAAAAATAATTTTTAAAAAAATGAGAAATAAGATGACAAATAAAAATTCTGCTATTTTTGAAACAGGTCATTAGAGGGGCCAATTTTCTAAGGAAATATCTCCCAGGATGCCTGTGCTGATGGGGAGTAGCACATTTATTGACTTATGTGAGGCTGAAAAACACACTCCTGACTCAGCTGAATCTCTTCTTAGCAGAGCAGGATCCTTTACTGGATGCCGGGGAAACCTGTGCTCAAAGCAGGATTCTATTAGGCTGGGCTAGACCCATTAGGATACTCCTCTTGTTTAGACTTTCCCATGAGAAGCTCAAATTGTCCCGTCTTTGGCCAATGGGAATCTCTGAGTTGGCTCCTAAGTCCTTCGTACATGGTATCACTCGTCTTTGGGAGCTTCCTTGCTATCTAGAATAACAAAATGTTCCAGAATCATCTCGCACATTTCCTTCACCAGAGTCTCAGCCTGGTGAGAAATTTCCATTGCTAAGAAATAATATGTCAAGACGCAATCTGGGTACTAAAAGTGCTCATTGCTATTAGGCTGGTTACTGTTTCTAGGCCTCTTCAGTGATACACATTCTTTAGAAAAAAAAAAAAAGGAAGAAAGAAAAACTGTCTCTTGAGTTTATACTGACATTTCCAATTCAAATTTAGTACTATCAAGTTCTTAAATTAACCACTTCTCTATTATATCTGTATGCATTTCCTTTATTCTATGATGAGAATTCTGAACCTCAAGGACACAGGGAATGAAAGAATGAAGATATCTATTAATTATTCATTTATCCCACAGCACACACACAACGGTCTCAGAAAAACAACACTCGGATTTCAGAATTTTCTACTTCCAATGAGAAGAAAACCCATTCCTGCTGACTTCAGAGGAAGTGAAGCCAGAGAGACAATAAAAAATAGCATCTCTGCCAGACTGTGTAGGCTCTATGACAGTCACACTCTTTTATGGGTCTCAGAAAAACAACACTCGGATTTCAGAATTTTCTACTTCCAATGAGAAGAAAACCCATTCCTGCTGACTTCAGAGGAAGTGAAGCCAGAGACACAATAAAAAATAGCATCTCTGCCAGACTGTGTAGGCTCTATGACAGTCACACTCTTTTATGAAAGCCCACCCTGTTTTCTGAAATGCTGAGTCAGGTTATTCAGACCAGTCCTGGTAAAAACTCATTTCTTAAATGGGATAAAATATAAATAAATATAGATAAGATATGTAAAATGCATCTTTTAAAAAAATCAAAGAAATGACAGAAATGAACAGGCCTGCCACAAAGGGAAGTCAGAATTCCAGAAGTACAAATGAAGATAAAGCTTCTTTAGCTCTGAGAGTAGTTATATACCCTAAAAATTTTGGATTTTCATTTTGGTGGACTTTTAGGAGAGGCAGAGAGAAATCAAAGACCAGAGAGCACATATACTAGGAAGTTTAATAAGAGATTCATCCCATATAATCTGGACTGCAGAGAGCTATACTCCCACATAGACTAGACCTGGCACAGAATTACAGCCCAGGTTAAACTCTCCTGAGCCTCCTGTATTTTCCAGGTAATCTCAAGCCTTGAATTTGGTTTGAAGTTGTCTTAAACTGGTAACACCTCCAAGTTTACATTTGAGTCAAATGTAAATCTTTCCTGGAAAAAGCCAATTTCATATTAGGCTTCGGATAACTTTTCCAATAAATGTTTCAAATCTAAGACTAAGTCAAAGACAGCCAGATATATAAAGAAAGTAGATGCCATGGGCAATATCCAGCAGACTACAGACCACAGAAACAGAGTCGCAAAGACTTTAAATCATAAAATTATGTAAATTAACTATACTATGTTTACATTTTTATTTAATAAATTATCAACATCTGAAGGAAAAGAGAAACTATAAACAGATTTGTTCTTTACAGATTTTTAAAGGAATCAAATGGAACGTTTTTGTTGCTGTTTTTGGCTGGTCAGTAAGGGGATCTGAACCCTTGATCTTGGTGTTATGAGCACCATGCTCTCCCAAGTGTCAAATAGAACTTTTAGAAATAAGAAATAAAATAACAAAAATTTGAAACTTAGTAGTTGGGTTAACAGCAGATTAAACGCAGATGAAGAAAAAACATTAACGAATTGTAAAACAGGGGAAAAATTATCCACAGTGAAGAATTGAGTGAAAGAAAGATTGCTGATACAAAAGAAAAGGTAAGAGACAAGTAATACTGCAAGCATTTAGCTGGAGTCCCAGTGGGTAAGAAGGGAAAAAATGAGGCAGAGGCAGTATTGGAAGAGACAACTAAAATTTCCAGAACTGATGAACAGCACTGTTCCACAAGAGTCGAGAAGCCCAATGAACCCAAAGCAAGATAAATTTATAACACGAAATGCATATATCCTGAACAAAATCTCAAATCAATTATCTGAGATTCCACCTCAAGAACCTAGAAAAATAAGAGCAAAATGAACCAAAAGCAAGCAGAAAGAAGGAAATAACAAAAACTAGAGTGGAAATCAATGAAATTGGAAACAGAAAAATGATAGAGAAAATCAATGAAATAAAGATCTGGTTCTTTGGAAAGATCAATAAAATTGGCAAAACTTTAACAAGACTGACAAAAGAAAAAAGAGAGAAGACACAAATTACCAATATTAGGATTAAAACAGAGGCTATGACTACAGACCCTGGAGATATCGAAAGATTAATAAGGGGATACTATCAACAACTGTACACACATAAATTCTACAACTTAGATGAAATGGACCGATTTCTCAAAAAAACGTGTATCCAACATGAAATAGTTCATTTGAATAGCCTTATAAAGTCATCCCTTGGTATCCACGGGGGATTGATTCCAGGACTGCCCAGATACCAAAATCCATGGATGCTCAAGTCCCTGGTATGGAATGGCATAGTATGTGTTTATAAGCTATGCACATCCTCCAGAATACTTTAAATCATCTCTAAATTATTTATAATACCTTATACAATGCAAATTCTATGTAAATAGTTGTTGTACTACATTGTTTAGGGAATAATGACAAGAGGAAAAGTTTGTACACGTTCAGTACAGATGCAAGGGTTTTTTTGATCTGCGGTTGGTTGAAGCCACAAGATGTGAAAACCATGGATAAGGAGGGTCGACTGTATAAGAAAAGATAAGGAAATTGAATTTGTAAACTTTAAAAACTCCCTCCCCCAGAAGAATCTCTAAACCTAGAGGGTTTCATAGAGAATTCTACCAAATATTTAAAGAAAAATGAACACCAATCCTATCCAAGCTCTTCCAGAAAATAAAAGAGGACAGAACACCGCCTAATTCGTTTTCTGAAACTAGTGTGATCCTGATACCAAAACCAGACAAAGACAGTACCAAAAAAACAAAAGAAGAAAACTACAGATCAATATTCTTGATGAATATGGATGGAAACGTCCTTAACAAAATATCGGCAAACAGAATAACTTTCAAAAGGAGAGAACAGAACTGAGGCTACCACAGGAGGGAAAGGGGGAGGGGTGGTTAACAAGAAATTAGTAAAGGGCCACAAAAACTGATTGCATTGTGTAATGCGGAATACACTAATTATCCCGATGTGAGCATCACGTATTGCACACAGATATGGATATTCAACACTGCACCCGACAAATATGCATAATCAATTATGTTTCAATAAAAAAAAATCAGTGCGAATTAGAATCCATCAAAATCCATGTATCTTCAGGGAGCCACCAAGAAGAAATAAGAAACGATCTCTTTTTTGAAAGGTGCAAAAGTATGTAAAAAACCTAAGTATGCGCTGCGCTGCCTTTCTTCCTTATTTGTAAATTGTCCTTTAATGACTTGATACTACCTTTGAATGAACTGGATACAGCATTCTAGGCATTCTGTCACTTCTTGTAAGAAACAGAATGAAAAAAATGAAGGAACTTCAAAACGTTCACAGAAAGATTCGTGTTATCTTTTAATTCTATTTCTTGATGAACATTTTGAAGTACCCTCATACATGTTTTTGACTTAGAGAGAGAGGGAGATTAAATAAAGTGGCCTGTGATTGAATTACTCACAGAAATATTGATGGCCTCAGGTCAGCTGCAGCAAAACTAAAGTTGTTAACTGAAATTGTTAAAACTATTATTGTTAAGACAGTAGCCAATACTTAACCAACTTTTGATACGCAAAATGTGCTACACAATAGATCAAATTATTTAGCCATTTAGAGGCATCAGTTCTGTAATACTTTATCTTGTAGATAACATGGGGAAGTTTTACTGTTGAGGTTAGATAATTAATGACTCTTTTTTTCTGATTAAAAGGACTGTATTAGAGAGGTGTTTGCTAACAGCTGCTTCATAGATTTTCTAGGTTAAAACATCACATTTTCATAGTTATGTTCAATTGCAAAACCTGTGGGATCATGTTGCCCTTTTGTCTGTACTAGAATGGGTCCAAAATTGTTCTCTGAGGAAAAGCTTGGATTAGCCCACAAATATGTCCTCGGTTTCCTTAATTTTTATAAAACAGCATCCTTATTTCTGGGTTCATTTTATAAAACCCTATTCCTAGGTCTGATGACTGCTGGCACAGATGAATATCCTCTAAATTGTTTATAAGACTCTCTGCTTTGTACATATGTGTATTATCAGAAAAGCTCAGTTGGGAGAAATAATGTTTATGAAGGATACCCTGAAGACTGCACTCTATTGGGGTAATCTAAATCTTATCTTTAGATTATAGAAAAATTATCAGAAAAAAGAAGTATTGGCAAATGGAATCTAGCAATGTATAAGTTGAATAATACACTACGACTATGGTCTGATTGTGTCTCTTCAAAATTCATGTTAAAACCTAATCTCCATTGTGGTGGTATTAAGACATGGGGCCTCTTGGGAAGTGAGTAAGTCATGAGGGTGGATCCCTCATGGACGGGATTAGTGCCCTCCTAAAAAAAGCTTGATGGGAGCTGCCTTGCTCTTCCACCATGTATGGATACAGCAACAAAACGCCATCTATGAAGCAGGGAGCAGCCCTCACAAGATGCTAAATTTGCTGTTGCCTTGATCTGGGACTTCTCAGCCTCTACAACTGTGAGTAATAAATTTCTGTTGTTTAAAAATTACTTGGTCTAAGGTATTTTGTTATAGCAGCCCAAACAGAATAAGACAATGACCAAGTAGGATTTATTCCAGGGAGGCAATTTATTACAAGGAGGATTTATTCCAGGTTTAATATTAAAAAATTAATCAATATAATATTCAATATTAACATATATATCAATATATATATGTATATATCAACATACATACATATGTGTATAGATGTAATTGTGGAAAATACATATTGTTTGTTTGTGTGTGCTTTGTTTTTTGTTTTGTTTTACTCAACAACGTGTCTTGGAGATCCTTCCAGGGCTACATGAAGCACTGCTGCATTTTAAAAATGTTTTGTATGTTATCATGGTGTGGATATATTATATTTTATTTAAGCACTTCTGTAATGGAAGTTAGATATTTAAGACTTTCCCCCCTACTTAGACTCTTCCAAACAATGCAGTGATGACCATCTTTGTACATATCTCCTGTGTGTACAGACGAGTATCTTTCAAGAATAGATTATGAAAAGTAGACATGCTGTGTCACATACAATGAATGAGGGGTCTTCAAAAAGTTCATAGGAAGATTCATATAGTTAAACTACTAGTAGAATTGCCATTTTTTGTGGATAATAGTAGAAATAGGCATTCCTGAGAAATCTTTATTTCTGAAAAATCATACTTCCAGAATAATAGCACCTGTGGGAAAAAAATGAGGTGGGAAAACCACTCAAAATCTATGCAACTTTGTAACCAGAGCACTAACAAAAACCATAAGTCTTTTACTCAGCCCCTTCTGCTCCAGGCCTGACATTCAACCTATTAGGATGCAAGTTTGGCCTGGCTACATAGAACCATCTCCAAATGGAGATAACATAGACAGCCCAGGAAAGCAGCTCAGGAAGTCTAGAGGCTGCCTAAAGGGCACATTAAAAATGCACAAAAACACTAGAATGGAAATGCTTGATTACAAGCACTTAGACAGTACGGATGGAAGTGAAGCTCCCCGCCAGTGGACTGCCTTTAGGATGTTCACACAGGGAGTGCGACCTGTCATAAGCCCAGAGCGGTGCGTAAGTGGGATGCACCTCTCCAGAGAAGAAAGGACGGTGCAGGTGCACATTTTGTTGTTTATTTGTTTGTTTAACTAGAGCTGACAGGTCTCTGGTCTGTGTGCAACAGCTGATCTGAGAACTTTCATCTTTCTTGCAGAAGGTTATTAAATTCTACTCCCACTCTTTCAGCTTTTCTTGCTTGGAAAAACTGTGTCTGATCCAACATAACCTCTGCATTATACTGACATCATTACCCTATTTATCAATTATGTAAGAGATAACTTATGTCATAAAACCATGCATAGTAGCTGTATGGCTATTGCTAATTTGCTTTCAAAAGCAAATTTATTCCAGTGACACTAACACCAGCAGTGTGCCACTTTTGTCTTTTGGAGTCAGATTTATGTAGATTTTGGATGCATCACCAGCCATGCAGGCTCAAGTGTACATGATATAATCAGGTAACTCTACAGCAACAGGATTTATTCTGCATGGTCTCTCAGAATGATGAAACTTAATTCTTCAGGCCATGAGATTGATTTAGAGGTCTTAGGTTTTCTCTTTTTTTTTTTCGTTTTTGTGACCAGTAAGGGGATCACAACCCTTGGCTTGGTGTCGCCCGCACCGTGCTCAGCCAGTGAGCGCACCAGCCATCCCTATACAGGATCCAAACCCGTGGCGGGAGCACCGCTGCGCTCCCAGCGCCGCACTCTCCTGAGTGAGCCGCGGGGTCGGCCCCTTAGGTTTTCTCTTAAAGTGTCTTACTTTCTCTTTTTAGGTTAAAGTTTCCTGCTACTCCTTCCAAACTAAAGATGAGTCTCTTTAACAGAAAAGACAGAACAAAATAGGAATTCAATACTTTTGCCTTTTTGTGACATTTTTACACTACCAATGACTATCTTGATTTATAATAAGGTACCATCCATAGGCAAAAAAAATAGGAAAGATATTCAAAATGTCCAATTTTTTTCTCAAGAAATTGTAGAAAGTGCAATGAAAGGGGGAAATGATTATCAATGTATTTCTAGAATGGTGGAACATTAATGTATTCTAACATTATACACATATGCATTGTACTAATAGTAATACATAATGTACTAATGTAATAGGGAAGACTGTAGGTCGTTTTTCAGTGTTATGGGTTGAATTCTGTCCCCCTAAAATTCATATCTTGAACTCTTAACCCCCAGTACCTCAGAACGTTACCATATTTGGAGACAGGGTTTTTACAGAAGTAATCAAGTAGAAGTGAGGCCATTAGTTTGGGCCCTAATCCAATATGACTGGTGTCCTTGTGAAAGGAGAAAATTTGGACACAGAGATACATAGAGGTAAGATGATATGAAGACACACAGGGAGGAGATGGCCATCTACACACCGAGGAGAGAGGCCTGGAACAGATTCCGTCTCAGAGCCCTCAAAAGGAACGAAGCCTGACGACACCCTGATCTTGGATTTCAAGCCTCCAAAAATGTAAGATAGTAAGTTCCTGTTGCTTTTGCCACCCAGTTTATGATGTTTTGTTATGGCAGCCCTAGAAAATGAATATACTCAGTATGCATACATCTTATAACCAATTCCAGTGGTGGCCTCCAATGAACCATGCCTCACAGGATCCACACCCTTATTAGTCTCCTCCCCTTAAATCTATGCTGGGGCCATGACTTGTTTTAACCCATAGAATGTGGCTGAAGAGATGCTATGCCAGTTCTGGGCCTAAGCTTTATGTAGGAAGGTCTGGCGTTTGTGTTTTGCCAAGCCCTGAGCTGCCATTTAAGAAATCTGGCCACCCTATTGGAGAGACTGTGTAGAAAGGGAGAGACCAGAGCCTACATGGAGACAGAAGGGCCCAACATCTCACACGTGCCAGCCGAAGTCAGTCTTCCAACTGTCCCTGCTAAGGTGTCACAGATGTCAGGAAGCCACCGTGGACATGAGAGCTGTAGCCATTTTCTGATTGCTGTTGCGTGGCAGACCCCCAGGTGGGATCAGCAGGACTGCTCATTCAATCCACTCAATGGTAAGCGATCACAAAAAGCTACTGTATTTTAAACCACAGAGTGTTGGGGTAGCTTGCTACATAGCAATAGATGATTGAAATACTCCATTACTCTACAGCAATAGAACTTGTAAGAGACCAAGTACTGGCCAAAGGGATGTTAGGAGCAATACTGTGTCCTACTTCCTGGACATGTCCTTAAATACCTTTCCCCCTTCTTCCTCCATCCTACTCTCTGGAATGCAGTGGTGGAGTCCATTTAGACAGTATGTGAGTAACATTCTAGAGACAGCTGAGCATCAATACAGAAGGAGCCTGGGCCCCTGCCATGCCAGCCCCAGACTATTACGTGACAAAGAAGGAACTCCTTGTTTATGTTATTTGGGGCTTCAATTACAGCAACTTATCCATATCCTAATTAATACATAAGGGACAATGTATTGATGAAACAGTTTACAACTTTTTCTTAGGAGGCTTCTCAACATGTTTTACAATTTTTTTTCAGGAGGCCATTTTTCCACACTTCAGTGAATTAGGACACTGCCTCAAATGAAAGAAAAGGAACTAAAATATAGGCTAGTACGTGAGATTACATGTGCATATCTATGACATTTTTTCAGATTAAAATATTAGTTCTATGTTCTTAGTAGTTAGTTCTTAGTACACTCAGAAGGAATTTGGGAAAAATAGAAGGCAGTGTCCATTTTGTGTCTAAAGATTCACAATACAGATGAACCTGTTGAAATTCCATAGTACTTAAAAGTGTTTGACTTAACTAGGATCCCATGCAAATCTTTCTGGGAAACAGTCTGATCCAGGCATGACTAGAATAGTTCCTATTGACATTGTGCATATTTCAGTGAGGATGAACACTGGAATCTGTGCCCAAAGCATGGAGGACTAAATTGTGCTACTCAGAAGGTTTACCAGGTAATGCCCTGCTTCTCTTTTCAGTAGCCCTTTTGGGCATTTATATTCTGATTGTGTTCACTTTAAGGATTGGCTAGGCATCTTTAAAGACTTCCTTCCCAGCCTCTGGGCACTGCAGGTTACATACCTTTTTCTCCAACAAAGTCCAGGGGAATCTTTCCCATTTCCCCAAGCTGCCTGTTCCTTCTTCCTTGATTTCTTTTCCCAGGGTTTTTTGAAATGAGGTTTTTGCTCATTCTTCTTTTACATGTAATCTGGAAGCCTCGGGCCAAGTCCAGTCCACGGCCATCCACTGTTCTGGCTTCTGGGGGCATTTGGCCTGGGCAGTCCCACAAGCTTCTGTGAGTTTATGGAGGGAATTTGGTATGCCTGAGTTCCCTTAGCTGTGAGATAAAGGGAGCAACAGAANTTAAAGACTTCCTTCCCAGCCTCTGGGCACTGCAGGTTACATACCTTTTTCTCCAACAAAGCCCAGGGGAATCTTTCCCATTTCCCCAAGCTGCCTGTTCCTTCTTCCTTGATTTCTTTTCCCAGGGTTTTTTGAAATAAGGTTTTTGCTCATTCTTCTTTTACATGTAATCTGGAAGCCTCAGGCCAAGTCCAGTCCACGGCCATCCACTGTTCTGGCTTCTGGGGGCATTTGGCCTGGGCAGTCCCACAACCTTCTGTGAGTTATGGAGGGAATTTGGTATGCCTGAGTTCCCTTAGCTGTGAGATAAAGGGAGCAACAGAAAGAGCTAATGCTATAGAGTTTTGAGAACATTCAGATGGGTCCACTTGGTCTTTGGATGGATGTCCTGGTCAACTTGAGGGCAGTGGAGCCAACCTGTCTGTCTGAATCACATTCCGTACCCTTGTAGAAAGAAAGATTGGAAGAGCTACAAGAGTGCTCCATATCCAGAAAGTCTGGAGAGGAGCCAAACTTTCACGGTTCAGTCAGAACTAAATTCATATAAATTCATATTCACTGCAGAGTCAGCCAGTTCTTCAAGGGTCTTTTTGATAGTTCCTCTGATTCTGATTTCTCATTTTTCCTTTCTCATTAATCCCTTCCTTCTGCTTAATGTCTGCTTCTGTCTTTCTCATAAAACTGCTGGAAAAAATATATATATTTAAGGAAATAAAATCAAGGCCTTTGGAAACTTTCTGTAGCTGGGTCATGACAAAGACTCTCTCCTTGACCAAACTCCAGTCAGGCTCCTCTGAGCTCACTTCCTAACTAGACTTCAACCTCAGCCTGAAAAACTGCAGACTTCCTTCACATATGATTTTGTCACCCCTAACCCCACTAAGAGACTTGAACAAGCACCAGCATAGTTTCTAACAGCTCAAAGCTGCATGCCTCGGATATCTGGCCCCCTTAACATGCCTGCCTGAGAAAGCTTAGCATTACCAGGAGAATTTAGAATTGTTCCAGCCAAGACCTATAAGCACCTGTATCCCCTCTTAGAGCACTTACTGAACAAAGCTTGTAATTATAAATCCTTCCTCTACCCCTTCCAGATGTTCTTCTACTACCCAGAACTTTCTTCTCAAGGACCTGAGAACTGTCTGTGAAATGCCAATACTCAAGGGATAACTCTTCCTCTTTTTCCAGCCCGGTGGGTACCTTGCTCTAACCCACACCACTGCCCCCAGGTGTAAAGAAAGGAAAGGTTTGTTTTTCCTCAGATAAAAGCTAATGAGGAAATGCGGATAGCCTAGATACGTGGACCAACCCTCCTATATACCTCTCAGAGCCTTTCCCTGAGCACATCATGACCTGTGAAAGGTCTCCTGCCCTTTGTTTTGGTTAAGTTGTGTTCAGCTCATGCTAGACTCTTTTTCTGTTTGCAGTAGTTATCACTCAATAAAATCTATCCTCTCTGCCTTACCTAGTGTCCTGCTTGATTTATCTTTGACAGTCAGATTGTTGCTTGCATTCGGCTTTTCCTGGTCTCCACATGCTCTTGACTTGATCTCATTCCTCCACACATTTTCATCTTTCCTTTCCACTGAATATTGGAAGTGCAATGGCCAGATTCTCCTGACAAAGGACAAACCTGGTTCACACTGAAGCACAACAGAGGGTGTGTGTTAGCACCTGGCTAGGTTATAGTAATTAACATATTATCTGATTTTTTCTTTCTGAAAGGTTGACTCATATAATGGGTTAAGACAAAATAAAAATTTATTTTATCTTGCCTCTTTCTTCTCTTCCCTTCAGTCTTTTCTGTTCTTCCTCTTATCACCTTAGCATCGGGGTGTACCCAGAATATTACATTGGAGATCTTAAATTATATTCAATGTATGAAATAAAATTCATTTTCCCAACATAGCTCTGCTTAACTAAAGCAAACTTCTGAGCTCTTCCAATCCTCAGAGCAAAACCTTAGGTTCACCTTTTTC
>NW_007727008.1:84752-85904 GCF_000696425.1 Galeopterus variegatus
ACTAAAGCAAACTTCTGAGCTCTTCCAATCCTCAGAGCAAAACCTTAGGTTCACCTTTTTCATCTCTCCTTTTCTTGTCCTTCCTGCCAAAAACTTTGTCCTTTCCATACCAGTTTAGGAGAACTGCAGGAATGCTCAGAGTAGAAATTTACAGGGACATTCCTCCACTTGATATTTGGGTGACTGTGTTTCTTGCCGAGTGCTTAGTGAGGAGCAGTTTGGCAGGGGGATGACTTAACTGCATGTCTTGCCAACTCTGGAGTGGTGCTTGAGGAGAAGTGTCATTGCTGAGAAGCCAGAGGGTTGGGTGTGTATCCAGTCACCCCAATTGCAATTCAGTGCAGTGACTGTGGATCTTCCAGATTTCCCTGCTTATACTAACGTGTGCATGTGGTGCTGTGGTTATCAAGGAAAAACTACCAGACAGGTGTCTCTATCAGCAGGACTAGCAGTGGAGACTAGGGAGTGTACCACCAATGACAAAATCCAAACTTCCAGGAAGGAGACAAAATTCTTTATCCAGAAACCATACAGGAAATATTGTAGGACACTTTAAAAAGTATATAGTAAACACCCAGTAAATTTTAGCTATGCTGTAGGCACTGTGATGAATGCTTTGTAAACATTATCTCATTTGATCCTCTCAACATCCAAAGTGAGGAGGTTCCATTACCACCCATTTATTAAAAAATGGAGCTGAGAGAAAGTAGAAGAGCAAGGACTTAAACTCAAGATCTGATCCTTCCACATCTCTCTGACTTTACATCCTTACCAGGCAGTTGCTGGGTCACCCCACTGAGCTTCTGGCTCTTCCCCCAAAAGCCATTGTCTCCATTAGCACCTGCTGTTTCCTTGGCCTGGACTCCCCTTCCCCTTGATCTCCCCCTTTCTTCATCCAAGTCTCAGTTCAAATATCACCTTCCCAGCAAGTTATTCTTTAACTCTCCAATCTAGAGTGGCATGCCTCACCTTTATTAACCTTCATCTCCAATAGCCTACTTTATTTTTCCTTTTAGCAATCATTTTTTTCAGCCTGGACCTCTCCCCTGAAATCCAGGCTGTAATAACCAGTTGCCAACTTGACAGGTCCATGTGGCTGCCTGTAAGCCTCCTCAGATTTCCTGGGTGTCACATCCAAGAGTGACCTCTGAC
>NW_007727008.1:86341-87174 GCF_000696425.1 Galeopterus variegatus
TGTGGCTGCCTGTAAGCCTCCTCAGATTTCCTGGGTGTCACATCCAAGAGTGACCTCTGACCGCCATCCCGCCTTTTCTCCAATCTGTTATTGCTGCAATCTTCCTCATTTCAATTTTTGGCGACTCTAGTCTTCCAATCCTCAGAGCGAAAACTTGGGTTCACCTTTCACTTCTCTCCTTTTCTTGTCCCTCTTGCCAAATCTGTCAGCAAATCCTGCTCTCCACCTTCATCTTAGATCCTGGCTCCAGCCACTTCTCAGCACCTCTACCTCAGGTTCACCTCCTGGCCTCGTCACCATCCCCGCCTCTCACTGAGATTATTGCAATGATCTCCTAACTGATCTCCCTGCTTCTGCTCTAGATCTCTTTGGTTCATTGTCCACATAGCAGCCAAAGCAGCCCTCCTAAAATACTAGTCAGATCACATCACTCCTCTGCATAAAACCAACCAATATGTTTCTATCGCACTTAGAGTAAGAGCCAAAGCCTTCGCAATGGGTTATCAGATCCTAAACTCTCTGTCCTTGGTGACCTTTCTGAACTCATCTCCTAGACAGTAAGAACAAGTGATCAATAACACTTACTACAGATATGCTTGTCATGTTTATTATTTATATTTTTCAGCTAGAATGTAAACACCATGAATACAGATGCCAGCACACAGCAGGTACCCAATAAATATTTATTTATTTTTTAATTTTATTTCATTTTTAGGGGGTGTGGCGGCTGGCCGATACAGGGACCCAAATCCTCAACTTTGGTGTTATGACCCGTAAATATTTATAAAATGAATGAACATACAGCTGAACCCAGGCCATCTGACTTCAAAGCC
>NW_007727008.1:87326-89404 GCF_000696425.1 Galeopterus variegatus
CGTAAATATTTATAAAATGAATGAACATACAGCTGAACCCAGGCCATCTGACTTCAAAGCCTGTACACTTAACCCACCATACACCACCCCATAAAAACGGATGGACTTTAGCTCCCTCCGATTTTATTATACACTCTAAGTCCCTCGAACTTTCCCAATTATTTTTTTTTTACAATAGCAATTTGACACTATATTTGTCAGCTTCTCTCTGTTAAAGGGGGTTTCACAACTTTATGTTTTTCTTTTATGCTAATGATTACCAAATCCACTATTTCAGGTTCCAGACCTGAATTTTCAAGTAGCTGCTGTGAAGAGGCCTGGCTTTCTAGAATGAATAAGAAAACTCATGCCAAGTGCCAGCATAGATGATGTAGCCAATGAAGGCTAGTTACGTTTCCTTTATCAAGACAAAGAAAATGCACAAATTGATTAAGCTTTAAGCTGGGGCTACAGATGGGGGAGGTGGGACCCGGGAGTGGGGTGGCTCCTTGGCTGGCTAAACATCTGTTTATTTAATGGCCCTCAGAATGTCTGTTCTGTAGGCTTCCCCCTCATCAGCCATCAGAATGCAGAAGTGAACACCGATCTCCTGTCACCACCCCCGCAGATATTTCTACTTCCTTCCTCTTCACTGTAAAAACAGGTGCTGCTGTTACTCTCTTGAAAGGATTTTCTCATAAGAGAGCCACAAATGCATTTTTTGGGCTAAACACTCTTGAGTATTTTAGCAGACTTTCAGCCACTTTCCTTCCTAGCTCCGTGCTGTTGGGCAAGTCACATCATTTTTTTCCTTTTGATAAAAGTAGGTTCCTCTCATCTGTAAAATGGGTACATTATTTACTCTGTCTGGTGCTGTGAGGCTCAAGTGATGTAATAGAAGACAATAGTATTTTAAAGCTACTAGATCTATAATAAATATATAAATAAATCTATAATCTAGATTTATAATATAAATCTTGATTTATATTATAATAAACGTATTATATGGAAAGATATCAATATCACTCCTATAGAGTGTAAACTAGTCTTATCTCAGAATTTTATCTTGAAGCACAAGTGCATGCCTTTTGGATTTGTTTATTTGTTTTTTCTTTACTGAGCTATAACTGACAACTAAAAATTGTATGTATATAAGGTGTACAACATGATGTTTTGATATACATATACATTGTGAAATGATTACCACAATTAAGCTAATCAACATATCCATCACATAATTATCTTTTTGAATGTGGTGAGAATACTTAAGATCTGCTCGCTTAGTAAATTTCCAGTATGTAATACATTATCATTAATATGCAATACGTATTATAGTCACCTTGCTATACATTAAGTCTCCGGAACTTAATCATCTTATAACTACTAGCTTGAAGTACATCCTTTTGGAATAAGAAGTTGAGTTGCTTTCTTCCACCACAACCCCTCCAAAGTGCATTTACTGTAATTTGAGGTTTTTCCCTCAAGAGATTTCTAGGGCCTTTACAGAGAAAGACAAAGGAATAACAGTTTTTCCAATCATCTGAGGCTTATTCTGACCTACCTTTCTATGGCTCAATCTTGCTTCCATTTATTTTTAAGTTTTATGCTTGTTGTTGTTAAAATGTAATAAAATACAATAACATAAAACAATTTTTCTGTAGTTGGTTGAGCAACCTCCATACTATTTTCCATAATGGCTGCACGAATTTACAGTCCCACCAACAGTGTAGGAGGGTTCCCCTTTCTCTGCATTCTTGCCAGCATTTCTAATTCTCTTTTTTTATAGTAGCCAGTCTAACTGGGGTGAGATGATATCTCAGTGTGGTTTTGATTTGCATTTCTCAGATGCTGAGTGATGTTGAGCATTTTTTTCATGGGCCTGTTGGCAACACAAAATGGACTAAAACAGAAAATGGGTACCAAGGAGTGGGGTGTTGCTATACAGATACTTGAAAATGTGGATGCAACTTTGGAACTGGGTAATGAGCAAGGGTTGGAGGAGTTTGGAGGACTTAGAAGAAGAGAAAAAGATGAGGGCAAGTTTGGAATGCCTTAGAGACTTATGTGGTGGGGAGCAGAATGCTGATAGAAATGTGGAC
>NW_007727008.1:89957-92370 GCF_000696425.1 Galeopterus variegatus
GACCTACCTTTCTATGGCTCAATCTTGCTTCCATTTATTTTTAAGTTTTATGCTTGTTGTTTTTAAAATGTAATAAAATACAATAACATAAAACAATTTTTCTGTAGTTGGTTGAGGAACCTCCATACTATTTTCCATAATGGCTGCACGAATTTACAGTCCCACCAACAGCGTAGGAGGGTTCCCCTTTCTCTGCATTCTCGCCAGCATTTCTAATTCTCTTTTTTTTATAGTAGCCAGTCTAACTGGGGTGAGATGATATCTCAGTGTGGTTTTGATTTTCATTTCTCAGATGCTGAGTGATGTTGAGCATTTTTTTCATGGGCCTGTTGGCAACACAAAATGGACTAAAACAGAAAATGGGTACCGAGGAGTGGGGTGTTGCTATACAGATACCTGAAAATGTGGATGCAACTTTGGAACTGGGTAATGAGCAAGGGTTGGAGGAGTTTGGAGGACTTAGAAGAAGAGAAAAAGATGAGGGAAAGTTTGGAATGTCTTAGAGACTTATGTGGTGGCGAGCAGAATGTTGATAGAAATGTGGACAGTAAAGGCCATGCGGATGATGAGGTATCAGATAGGAATGAGGAACTTATTGGGAATTGGACAGAAGATCACCCTTGCTACACCATAGCAAGGAACCAGGCTACATTGTCGACTTTGTGGAAGGTGGAACTTAAGAGTTGTGAACCAGAGCATTTGGCCGAAGAGATTTATAAGCAGCAAAGCATTAAGCAAGCTGCATAGTTGCTTTTAAGAGCCTACTCTGAGTTATGGTGGCACAATCATGATGTAAAGCCAGAATTTAAAAGGGAATCAGAGCATAAAGATTTGGAAAATTTGCAGCCAGGCCATGCAGTAAAGAAGTGGAGAGCAGGAGAACACAAGGGTGAAGCAGAGAGACTGGTTGCTAAAGACGTTATCTTGGTGGTGAGGCATCCAGATGCTAATAGCAGAGAAAATGAGAGGAAAGCCCTAAAGGCATTTAAGAAGTCTGGAAGGATGCCCCACCTATCACAGGCCCTGAGGCCTAGAAGGACTGAGTTGCCCAGGGGGACAAACTTGGGCACAGCTGCCCTCGGGATCCTGCTCCCTGCATCCCAGCTGCTCGGGATGGAGCAGCCCCAAGTATGGCTCATGCAGCAGCCCTGGAGAGTAGAGGCCTGAAACCTCGGTGGCGTCCATGTTGTGTTAAGTCTGTAGGCCGGCAGGATGTGAGAGCAGTGGAGGCGTGGCATCCTCCACCCAGATTCCAGAGGATGTATGGAAAAGCCTGGGGACCCAGGCGGAGACCTGCCACAGGGGCGGAGCCACTGCAGAGGTCATCTACTAGAGCAAGGCTGAGCAGGAATGTGGGGTCAGAGCCCCCACAGAGAGCCCGCACCAGGGAAATGTCTAGTAGAGCCAAGGCAGCAGGGCTGCCGCCAGGACCCCAGAACTTCAGGGCAACTGGTAACATGCAACACAGGCCTGGAAAAGCCAGAGGCACCAGGGTGGCCCACCGTGCTGTCCTGGCAGAGGTGTGGGAGTAAGGCTGCCTGATGCTTTGGAGGCCCAGATGAGCCATCATGCCCAGGATGCAGGACTTGGAGTCAAGGAAGATTATTTTGGACCTTTAAGATTTAATGTCTGTCCTGCTGGGTTTTGGACTTGTTTGGGGCCCGTTTCTCTGTTCTTTTGGCCTATTCCTCCCTTTTGGAATGCAAACGTGTACCCAATGTCTGTTCCGCCATTGTTTCTTGGCAGTAGATAAATGTGGTTTTGACTTTTACAGGTTCACAGCTGGAAGGACTTTTGCTTTTGGTCTCAGAGGAGACTTTGGACTTGGGACTTTTAAGTTGGTGTTGGAACAAGCTAAGACTTTTGGGATGGAATGATTGTATTTTGTATGTGAGAGTGACATGAGTTTGGGGAGCCAGGGGTGGAATGATGGAGTTTGGATGTGTTGTCCCCTCCAAAACTCATGTGGAAATTTGATCCCCAATGTGGCAGTGTTGGAAACTGATTGAGTCATGGGGGTGGATCCCTCATGAATGGATTAATGCTCTCCCTGGCGAAGGGGGGATTAATGAGTGAGTTCTCGCTCTGTTAGTTCCCGTGAGAGCTCGCTGCTTAAAAAGACCCTGGCACCTTCTCTCTCTTTCTTGCTTTCTCTCACCGTGTGATCTGCTTGTACCTGCCAGCTGCCTGCCACTTTCCACCACAAGTAGAAGCAGCCTGAGGCCCGTGCCAGATGCAGCTGTCCCAGTATCATAAGCCAAATAAACCTCTTTGCCTTATAAACTACCCAGTTTCGGGTATTCTGTTATAGCAACACAAAACAGACTAAAACAGTTCCCCTTTCTCTGCATCCTTGCCAGCATTTCTAATTCTCTTTTTTTATAATAGCCAGTCTAACTGGGGTGAGGTGATA
>NW_007727008.1:93066-94178 GCF_000696425.1 Galeopterus variegatus
TTTTTTGTCCTTTTTGAGACCGGCCGCACCGCGCTCAGCCAGTGAGCACTGTGAGCGAACCAGTCAGCTCTATATAGGATCCGAACCCACGGTGGGAGTGCTGCTGCGCTCCCAGAGCCTCACTCTCCCGAGTGCGCCACGGGCTCTGCCCAAGCTAACTATAGCTTTGTAGTATAATTTGAGGTCAGGTAGTATTATGCCTCCAGCTTTATTTTCATTTATTTATTTGTTTGTTTGTTTGTTTTTGCCCAGCTGGCATGTTTATTAGCATTAAACACAAGACCCTTCCCTTCCCCAACACCAGGAAGCCACGCCCATAAAGTTCCAGGCCTCTGAAGCAGGGTCCCTCTGCCTCATTNCTCTCTCTTGCTTCCTCTCACCGTGTGATCTGCTTGTACCTGCCAGCTGCCTGCCACTTTCTACCACAAATAGAAGCAGCCTGAGGCCCGTGCCAGATGCAGCTGTCCCAGAATCATAAGCCAAATAAACCTCTTTGCCTTATAAACTACCCAGTTTCAGGTATTCTGTTATAGCAACACAAAACAGACTAAAACAGTTCCCCTTTCTCTGCATTCTTGCCAGCATTTCTAATTCTCTTTTTTTATAATAGCCAGTCTAACTGGGGTGAGGTGATATCTCAGTGTGGTTTTGATTTGCATTTCTCAGATGCTGAGTGATGGTGAGCATTTTTTTCATGGGCCTGTTGGTCACATATATTTTCCTTTGAGAAATGCCTGTTTAGCTTCTTAGCCCATATTTTAATCAGATTATTTGGTTTTTTACTGTTAAGTTGAGTCCCTCATATATTCTGGATATTAATCCTTTGTCAGATGCATAGTTTGCAAATATTCTCTCTCCTTCTGTAGCTTGTCTTTTCATTCTGTTAACTGTTTCTTTTGCTGTGCAGAAACTTTTTAGTTTGATATAATCCCATTTGTTTATTTTTTCTTTTGTTGCCTGTGCTTTGGGAGTCATATTGATAAAGTCTCTGCTCAGTCCTACTTCCTAAAGTGTTTCCCTATGTTTTCTTATAGTAGTTTTATAGTTTCAGGTCTTGTATTTAAGTCTTTAATTCATTTTGAGTTGATTTTGGTATATGGTGAGAGGTACAG
>NW_007727008.1:95442-98260 GCF_000696425.1 Galeopterus variegatus
CCATAAAGTTCCAGGCCTCTGAAGCAGGGTCCCTCTGCCTCATTTCTGCAACAAACTCTCAAGCCTTGGCAGTAGCCTGAGCTGTCCCCATGGCTGTGAGCTGCTGAATCTTCTGGTTCATCTTTCCATGACAGCCTGTTTCATGGCATACTTCCCCTGCAGAGCTGCTGAGTTTTCTCCATCTGCTTGGTGAGGAAGTCTATCTTACTCTTGAAGAAGTCTTTGGCATCCTCAGCTGTCTTCTCTACTTAGTAGCCAGTTCCCACGTTGATGAGCACACGTTCCACATCATGTAGCCTCCCAGAGACATACATAGAACTCGTCAGTGGGACGAGTAGTTCTTTCCCCTCGTTGCTCTTGTTTAGCACATTCAGACAGTCCTTGGCTTCCACATACTTGGTCTGTGCCACCTTGAGCTGAGCAATGGACATGGACGAGAGCTCTACTTCCTGGTCCAGCTGGTTCTTGAGCATTTCTAGCTGCAGCAGATTCAGCTCGGTGATGTTAACCAGCTGTGCCATGTTGGGAAGGAGGACTCACCTATTTTTTTTTTTTTCTTCTCATGATTATTTGGCTATTCAGGGTCTTTTGTTGTTCCATATGAATGTTAGGATTGTTTTTACTATTTGTGGAAGAATATCACGGGTATTCTGATGGGGATTGTATTGAATCTGTAGATTGCTTTGAGTAGAATGGACATTTTTCACAATGTTGATTCTTTCAGTCCAAGAGGATGGAATATCTATCCATCATTTTACCCACTTTAATTTCTTTCAAAAGTGATTTGTAGCTCTCCTTGTGGAGATCTTTCACCTCCTTGGTTAAACTGACTCCTAGGTATTTTATTTTTTTGGTAACTACTGTAAATGGGCTAACTTTCTTGATTTTTTTTTCTGCTAGTTCAATGTTGGAATATAAAGGTGCCACTGATTTTTGCTTGTTGATTTTTGTGTCCTATAACTTTATTGAAATCGTTTATTGACTCTAAGAGTTTTTTTGTAGAGCCTTTAGGATCATGTCATCTGCAAACAGGAACAATTTGACTCCATCTTTCCCAATCCCTATGCCCTTTATTTCTTTCTGATTGCTCTGGCTAGTACTTCCAATACTACGTAAAATAGGAATGTTGAGAGTGGGCATCCTTGTCTTGTTCCTGTTCTTACTTTTCCCCATACAGGATACTATTGGCAGTGGGTTTGTCATATATGTCTTTTATTGTGTTGAGATACTTTGCTTCTATACCTAATTTGCTTAGTCTTATCATGAAGCAATGTTGAATTTTGTCAAATGCTTTTTCTGCATCTATTGAGATAATCATATGGTTTTTGTCCCTGATTTTGTTGATGTGGTGTATCACATTTATTGACTTACATATGTTGAACCATCCTGGCATCCCTGGGATGAATCCCACTTGATTGTAGTGCAAAATTTTTTTTTTGATGTGTCACTGTATTCTATTTGCTGTATTCTATTATTCTAAATATTCTATTATCTAAATATTTTATTTCAATATTTTCTTGAAGATTTTTGCATTTATGTTAATCAAAGATATTGGCATATAGCTTTCTATTTTTGTTTTATCTTTGTCTAGTTTTGGTATCAGGGTGATGTTGGCCTCACAGAATGAGTTTGGGAGAATGGCCTCTGTTTGAATTTTTTGGAATAGTTTGAGGAGAATTGGTATTAATTCCTCTTTAAAAGTTTGATAGAATTAAGCAATAAAGCCATCTGGTCCTGGGCTTTTCTTTGAGACTACTGATTACTACTTCAATCTCATTGCTGTGTGTATACCCACAGGAATGAAAATCATCATGTTGAAGGGATATTTTCACTCCCATATTTATTGCAGCTCTACTTANTTTGAGACTACTGATTACTACTTCAATCTCATTGCTGTGTGTATACCCACAGGAATGAAAATCATCATGTTGAAGGGATATTTTCACTCCCATATTTATTGCAGCTCTACTTACAATAGCCAAGAGTTGGAACCAACCTAAATGTCCATCATCAGATGACTGGATAAGGAAAATGTGGCATATTTGTACAATGAAATACTACTCTGCCATTAAAAAGAATGAAATACTACCATTCATAGCAACATGGATGAACTTAAAGAAGATTATGTTAAGTGAGGTAAGCCAAGCACAGAAGGAGAAATACTGCATGGCCTCATGCATATGTGGGAGGTAAAACATAAAAAAATAAATTTAAAAAGACAGAAAGAAAGATATAACAATAGCAATAACAGGTTAAACTCTCAAAAGAAGAGAACAGAACTGAGGTTATCAGAGGTTGGAAAGGGTGAGGGGGAAGGAGGGGAAGGGGGGACTTAGTAAAGGGCCATGAAAAAATGATTATATTGTCTAATGTTGACTATACTAATTATCCTGATTTGATCATCACATATTGCACACAGGTGTTGATATTCAATGCTGTACCCCACAGATATGTACAATCAACTATGTTACCATAAAAATAAATAAATAAATAAACTTTTGGAAATATTTTATTTAAAAAAAACTTTTAAGTAAGATCTAATTTAAAGAAAGAAAGGAACATATATGAGTTCCTATGGCTGCTGGAACAAACTACCACAAGTCACATGGCTTAAAACATCATACAGTTATTCTTTTATAGTTCTAGAGGCCAGAAGTCAAAAATCATTTTTATCAATCAAGGTGTCCCAGGAGAATCATTTCCTTGCTGTCTCCAGTTCAGGTGGCTGCTGGCATTCTTTGGTTCATGGCCACTTCCTCTCTCTTAAAAGCCAGCAGTTTAGCATCTTCAAGTCTCCCTCTGCTTCTTTTTTTTTTTT
>NW_007727008.1:99809-100750 GCF_000696425.1 Galeopterus variegatus
CGGCGGGAGTGCCGCCGCGCTCCCAAGCAGCGCACTCTCCAGTGCGCCACTGGGCCAGCCCCTCCCTCTGCTTCTGACACCATCACATCTCCTTTCTCTTCTGTGTCAAATCTCCCTCTCCTTCCCTCTAAGAATGACACTTGTGATTGCATTTTGGGCTCATTTGGATAATCCAGAATAACCTCCCCATCACGGGACCCTTAATTTAATCATATCTACAAAGATCCCATGTAAATAAGATGACTTTTATAGGCTACAAGGATTAGGACCTGGATAGCTTTGGGGTCATTATTCAGCCTACCACAGAAAGCATTCCATTGTTTTTCTTTAAAAAGTTCAAAGCTATTGAGCTAAATAATAATAATGATAATAATAACAGCAACAATGAACACGTATAGTACATTCTATGTGTCAGATTCTGTTTTAAGCATGTGTGTGTGTGTGTGAATCATTTGTTTCTCACTCTGAGGATTTTTGACTCAGGTCTATTTAAGAAGTTCATGATACCCTCTGGCCCATTACGATATCTTCTTCGATTTTCTACCTGTCAAAGAATTTAGTTAGTTCAGTAATAGCAAAGAAGAGTTATTATAAAAGCAATTGGGAGCGAAAGAGGTGGAAGGATTGTGTATCAATTTGTGTTTCCAATGGGAGGGCAGTTATTTAAATTTTAACTGCAATATGTACGTATCTTAAAGTATAATTATTGCAAAGTTATAATCCAAAAAAATATTGTTGTTGATGCAATTATTTAATGAGACATGAGTCAATCAGACCACCAACGATAAACTAAATGGATAACAATGAAGCTAAACTAATGGAAATTGATAGTTAAAAGAACAAAAAGAGGCAGAGTAGAGAATACAACCAACTCAGGACAATATTGATGACGGGAGCGCTTCCTGAACACTTCAGGAATTCCGATCCATACCTGTGTGAGC
>NW_007727008.1:101710-105245 GCF_000696425.1 Galeopterus variegatus
TTCAAGGAGTTTGCAGTCTAATGGGGGAGACAGACATAAAGGGGCCATTAAGATGATTTGATGTTGAGAAAAGTATAGGTGCCATCTAAGTACACTGTAAAGGGGTTAATCCTAAAGAAAGGCCAGGGAGGGACTTGTGGGAAGTGTTCACGGCTAAGAGCTGAAGGATGAGTGGAAGTTAAGTCAGATAAAAGGGGGAGGGTGTGTGGAGAGGGTGGAGAGAGTGTCCTGAATAGAAGGTCAGTGTGTTGAAAGGTGCAGAGATAAGAAGGACAAAACAGTTGAGGGCCCACAAGAACTTCAATAAGTTCTTGAGTCTACAGAACAAGAGAGAGAAAGACCAGCCATGAGGCTGGAGAATTAGGCATGGGCCAGCTCTCGGAGGGCCTTGGTAGGAGTATGGACTTTCCCCAAAGCACTGGGAAGCCACTGTACAGTTTTAAACAAAATTAGTGTCTTGCTAGGATTTGCATCCAGAATAATTTCATGTGCTGCAGTGCAGACAATGGATTGTAGGACGTAAAACAGAAGGTAGGAGGCCAGTTAGAAGGCTATTGCCATGGTCCTAGGGACAGAGAGAAGCTTTAGAAACAAACCTCTGGCTAACCAAGCAGAACACCCAAGTTACAAATGAAAGTATTAGTTAGAACAAAGTTTTCCACAACTACGTTATTAATCTTATCATTTGTGATCTTTGGAAAGAAAAAGTATATAGCGTAGTTATTATTCTGATTCTAAACTCTGTCCTGAAGGTCAAGAGAGCAGGGCCGTCTTCACATGAAGATGAATCGGGCAGCAGTGTTTAAGCGGTCAGCCATGGAGGATGTGGGGTGCTGAGGGGCCATAGGGTAGATATTGTAGTTTTCAACTGGAGTTGTGCATCAAAATCACCCATAGAGCCTCTTAAAGATATAGATAATAGGGCCCCATCCCAGATCTACTGATTTACGATCTCCAGAGGTGGGGCTGGAGAATATAGCTCCATAGCAGATTTTGATACATTTTGATTAGGAACTTTGTGTGTAGGGCATGAAGGACTGAGGATCTGAATAGTGCTTTTCAGAGAATACAGAGGTGGGCATTAATAACGAGGTATAATTTGCAGAACTTAGCAATTGATTGGATGTGACCCAGAAGGCAAAGAGAGGTTCCAGAGATGCAAGTGTCTGTGATCATCTGCCAGGCCCTTTACGACCTGGGCAGTGCTTCTGTGAAAACTGGAGAAAGTCACCACTCTGGGCACAGGGCTGGACAACCTGAGCAAAGCTGGATTTCAGTCCCCCATCAGCCCCCCTGCTAGGTGCTCTTTCTAGCCATCAGTCCCTCTGGCAATCCTGGTTTCCCATCTGGAAACTGGAGGTGCAGGAAGCATGGGTGGGCTGGTTAGAAAAGAGCTTGGCTGGTTCAGTTTGGGTCACAGTGTGTTTGATCAGTAGGAGAGTACCTGTCTATCTACAGGCATTAGAACAGGCGAGTGGAAATGGGAGACTACTCCCTAAGCCCGGAGCTGAGAGGTATTAGCAAGTGGCAAAAGCTGAAGACACCGCATTGTGTGATACAGCCAAAGGGAAGATCACAGATAAAACAGAGTTCCCTAGTACTCACGCATAATTGGCTACAGTTACATTAAAAGCACTGGGAAGAAACAGTCACCTAGAAGGTAGCCAATGATAGAACAGCATTCCCTCCCCAGAATGTAATGTTATTTTCCTGAAAACTTCAGGAAAGTTTTCCTGAAACTTAGCCTGAAAAATAGTAAGAAATTTCATGGTAGGGTAACTTCAGGCTTTATAGGAAAAGCAGGACAGAAGAACCAACCTTGCAGGAACTTACGAATATTATCACATTGTCTAAATTTGAAAACTGGAGGGCACACTAACTAAAGCACTGTCCGTAACATTAAACACCGCCTAAATTAAAGGACAATTAAATGCCACGTGTTATCTCCTGATTGCTAGACACCTCTTAGGATCTCTTCCCCCATTTAACTGGGATGGTTGTAAGTTGATTTTGCATTATTGCAGACAATGTTTACTTGCATTTCAAGATATGTTTCCTTTGTTCCTGGGTTTGGCTTCCTGGGATATGTTTCCTTTGTTCCTGGGACTGCTCAGGTGTCCAGTCCTTTCTGATTTGGAGCTGTTTTCTCCTGCTTCCTGGAGTAAACTAGTGTGTGTGAAGGAACATTTTCATGACTGAGGAAGTTATTTCTCAAATACCTCGACTTAGGCACAGGGTGATGAAAACATCAGCAGAAGAGGGCACAGAGTTGCAACCTGTCAGTTCCTCTTAGAGGTTTCAGTTCTCGTCTCCCTGCAGATAACAGCTAATAATATAACCCACATTCGTCGGACATTTCTATGCCCCAAGTGTTGGGCTCAGTGTTGTGCACATATTGTGCTATTGACCCTACAATAACATTGTGAAGAAGGTATTATTACCACCATTCTAGAGATGGGGAAATTGGCCCTTAGCTTAAAATAATTGGTCAAGGTCAAAGTAGTAACACCAGTCAGTGGTAGACACAGATTTAAACCCAAGTTGGGCTGAATTTAATGCCCTGTCATTTTTTTTAAGAACTGTGGAAAAATATACATAACATGAATTTGCATCCTAACCCTTTTTAAATGTACAGTTCAGTAGTATTAAGCACATTCACATTGTTTTGCAACTATTACCGCCATCCATCTGCAGAACTTATTCATCATCCCAAACTGAAACTATGTACCCATTAAACAGTAGCTCCCAAATCCCCTCTCCCCCAAGTCCCTGGTAACCACCCCTCTATTTTCTGTCCTTAGGAATTTGACTATTCTATTTATCTCATATATGTAGAGTAACGTGATATTTGTCCTTTTGTGTCTGGCTGGCTATTTCACTTAGCATACTGTCCTCAAGTTTCCTCCATGTTGTAGCATGTGTCAGAATTTGATTCCTTTTCAAGGCTAAATATCCCATTGTATGTAGATGCCATATTTTGCTTATCCATTCATTTGTTTGTGAACATTGTGTTGTTTCTGCCTTTCAGCTACTGTGAGTAATACTGCTATGAACATGGGTGTACAAATATCTGCTTGAGATCCTGCTTTCAATTTAAGGCCCTAAATCTTAAACAGCACTGTACAAAGCATTGAGGTCACAGCTCTGAGACCAAGGTTGACCAGGCTGAAATTTACTTTGTATATTCCAGCACAAACGTAGCATCATGAAAGAAGAAAGGAAGGAATACAGGAACTTCCACACCCTCCCCAACAACTTCCCAGTAGAGAAACAGATTCCACTATTGTTGACCTGATTGTACTTGGAATCAGCTGCAGAAATTCTGAAACACAAGTTACAGTTCTACTTCTTATCTCTCATAGTTTAAAAAATATCCAGTTTGCAACATCATAGAAAATAACCTTGTTTGGATCTCTGTACCAACCAGCCACCAAAAAAAGAAAAGAAAAGAAAAGAAAAGAAGCTATTGTTTAAAAATGCTCTTTGGTATAACATGACAATGCCAATTCCACCACAACAGCATACCTGCCTGGTT
>NW_007727008.1:106164-110069 GCF_000696425.1 Galeopterus variegatus
CAACCCCCCACCATCCACTTATCCCACTGCTCACTTCCCAGCACCCTGCTCCACACTTTCCCGGTTATCTGTCACAGTAATGGCCCCAAATCCACAGCAATGTGAACCTGAATTCTTACAGCTGAGGGAAAGGTGGACAGAACTATGAGCACGAGATGTTTCCAGTTCCTGTCTGCCAGCAAGAAGGTAGTTGGCTGTCTCTCAGAACTGCAGGGATCAGAAAACTAAAGCTGTGTCAAAAGTTTCACACTGAATCAACCCATATACCTACAGCTGTCTAATCTTTGACAAAGGCACCAAGTCTACACACTGGGGAAGAGACGGCCTCCTCGGTAAACGGTGCTGGGAAAACTGGATATTCATATGCAGGAGAATGAAACTAGACCCATTACCTCTCACNGCAAAAGAAACAATCAACAGAGTAAACAGACAACCAACAGAGTGGGAGAAAATATTTGCAAGATATACATCTGACAAAGAATTAATATCCAAAATATACAAGGAACTCAAACAACTTTATAGCAAAAAAAAATAATAACCAATTAAAAAATGGGCAAAGTTGCTGAATAGGTATATTCAAAGGAAGATATATGAATGGCCAACAGACACGTGAAAAAATGCTCAGCATCATTCAGCATTTGGGAAATGCAAATCAAAACCACACTGAGATACCATCTCACCCCAGTTAGGAGGGCTAATATCCAAAACACTGAGGATTATAAATGCTTACAAGGTTGCAGAGAAAAAGGAACCCTCCTACACTGTTGGTGGGACTGCAAAATGGTGCAGCCTTTATGGGAAATGGTTTGGAGGTTCCTCAAACAATTACAGATAGATCTATCATGTGACCCAGCTATCCCACTGCTAGGAATATATCCAGAGGAATGGAAATCATCATGTCAAAGGTATACCTGTTCTCCAGTGTTCATTGCAGCACTATTTACAATAGCCAAGAGCTGGAACCAGCCCAAATGTCCATCATCAGATGAGTGGATGAGGAAACGGTGGTACATCTACATAATGGAATACTACTCTGCTATAAAAAAGAATGAAATACTATCATTCTCAGCAACATGGATGGACTTAGATAAAATTATATTAAGTGAAATAAGTCGGGCACAGAAAGACAAATATCACATATTCTCACTTATTTGTGGGAGCTAAAAATAAGTAAATAAATACACAAACAAAGGGGGGGGGGGAAGAAGACACAACAATTACAATTCCTTGAACTTGTTAAGACAACTGAACAGATATGAGGTTGATGGGTGGGATGGGGGAGAAGGAGGGGGAGGGAGGAATTGGTAAAGAGACATGAAAATCAACTACATTGTATATTGACAAAATAAAATAAAATAATAAAAAATAAAAATAAAATAAAATAAAAAATAAAAACCAAAGTGTCACACTGATCTGAGGAGTGAAGTCAATAGACAAGAAAAAGAAGGTGAGGCAGATTTTATATCAGGAGTCAGAGTTCAAAGAAGCAAAGAGAAGGGGGAACTCTGCAGGGCAGGTCACATGGTAAAGGGAGCCTTAGCTGTTGTCTGCTCTGTGATGCCTGGGCGGGGGACCAAGGGTCAGGGATGGAGCCCATTGTATGGCTCCTAGAGTTTCAAAGGGAAGGTGGGAGAAGCCACTGTGCCCCACCCAAATTTCTCTCCTATCATAGTCCAGAGGAATGAAAATCATCATGTCGAAGGTATACCTGTTCTCCAATGTTCGTTGCAGCACTATTTACAATAGCCAAGAGTTGGAACCAGCCCAAATGTCCATCATCAGATGAGTGGATTTGTAAATTGTGGTATATCTACACAATGGAATACTACTCTGCTATAAAAAAGAATGAAATACTGCCATTCACAGCAGGCAACATGGATGGACTTAGATAAAATTATATAAGTGAAATAAGTCAGGCACAGAAAGACAAATATCACATATTCTCACTTATTTGTGGGAGCTAAAAATAAGTAAATAAACACACAAACAAATGGGGGGGGAAGAAGACACAACAATTACAATTCCTTGAACTTGTTAAGACAACTGAACAGATATGAGGTTGATGGGTGGGATGGGGGAGAAGGAGGGGGAGGGAGGAATTGGTAAAGAGACATGAAAATCAACTACATTGTATATTGACAAAATAAAATAAAATAATAAAAAATAAAAACCAAAGTGTCACACTGATCTGAGGAGTGAAGTCAATAGACAAGAAAAAGAAGGTGAGGCAGATTTTATATCAGGAGTCAGAGTTCAAAGAAGCGAGGAGAAGGGGGAACTCTGCAGGGCAGGTCACATGGTAAAGGGAGCCTTAGCTGTTGTCTGCTCTGTGATGCCTGGGAGGGGGGCCAAGGGTCAGGGATGGAGCCCATTGTATGGCTCCTGGAGTTTCAAAGGGAAGGTGGGAGAAGCCACTGTGCCCCACCCAAATTTCTCTCCTATCATAGATTTAATGCACCTTTTAAAGCCTAAAATCAGATTTCCTATATCTGTGCACTGGGAAATCTATGTTTTGGTATTAAGATCATTGTTCCCTCTCAGTTTTTTAGGCTGCAGGTGGAATACCTTGCTACGTGAGCCACAGAATAGGAAATGGGAACCCATGCAAATAGACATTAACTTTGAAATGAAATGAAATTTAAAACCAGCTCTACTTGAAATTTTGGCTGCCTGGTAGCAAGGCACTTTAAAAGCTCATTTAGGGCCAGCCCGGTGGCACACTGGAGAGTGTGCCGCTTGGGAGCGCAGCGGCACTCCCGCCGAGGGTTCGGATCCCATGTGGAGACCGGTTCCCGCTCACTGGCTGAGTGCGGTGCGGGCGCAACACCGAGGGTTGCAATCCCGTTGCCGGTCAGTAAAAAAGACAAAAAAGGGGGGGAAAAAAAAGCTCATTTAGAAGATCCTTTCAGGCTCTTCTCCACACATTCAAGCCCAAGCCATCTGTTGTTCAAGGCGCAGTTCAGTGCCAACCCTACTGCTCAAGCCCTATGCACGTTTCCCCTTCTTTCTCTCCACTCCTGTATAACTGTGACCTCCCCCACATGAAGGTGCTCTCAGAATTCAACTTATGCCCATTAGATACCACACATCCAGGGGGCTCCTTCAGTCCCCCACGTGGTCATTCACACCCCTTTGAGAAGACTTGAGTGAACAGGTTCCTCATAGTGGGCACTCCATGAGTATGTCCAGCCCAGTGCTGGGTCCAAAACTCATTCTCAGAAGTGACATGTTCACTCTGAAGGTAGGTCAGGGAATCAGGAATGGGCAGCCTTTCCTCTCATGTCACACCCCAGTGCCACAAGTGTGCTGAGCCAGTCACAGGGCCGCCAGACCTTGTTTTCCATGCTTTCAGTTAGGACCCTCAGTGGCAATTTTCTGGACGTGGTCACTGGAGGGGAACAAGGGAAAGTAGGTGTATTAGGATTTTCCAGAGATAACGCCAATAGGATGGATGTGTGTGCATGTGTGTATTTATGCCTATGTATACACATATATACATACATACATATATGTACACACACACACACACACACACACACACGCACACATAGAGAAGAGATTGATTTTTAGTTGTGGAGGCTTGCTGAGTCCCAGTCTGGTGGGATAGGCCAACAGGCTGAAGAATCAGGGAAGAGTTACAGTTTGAGTCCAAAGACCATCTGCTGCAGAGTTCTTTCTTGCTCGGTGAAGGTCAGTCTTTGTTCTATATAGATCCTCAACTGATTATATGAGGCTCACTCACATCATGGAAAGAAACCTGCATTACTCAAAGTCCACATATTAAATGTTCGTCTCATCCAAAACACCTTCATAGAAATGTTTGGCCCAATATCTGGGCACCATAGCTCAGCCAAGTTGACACCAAAATCAACCAACACAATGGAGGAAAGAGGAGAGAGGTAAAG
>NW_007727008.1:111070-118368 GCF_000696425.1 Galeopterus variegatus
GCTCAGCCAAGTTGACACCAAAATCAACCAACACAATGGAGGAAAGAGGAGAGAGGTAAAGACTTTTATTTCAAACAGGGGAGTGTAACCACTTGCTAGACTGACTAACAAATAGAGGGTTTAGTGGACAAGCCTCTTAGAAATGCTGTATCTTCTAATGAGCCTAGAAAGCAAATATACTGAGTTCTCTACATGGGAAAGGTCAAAAGGGAGGCACCATGCAGGACCTGGCTGTGGGTTTTCACTGACTGGGGAACAGACGGAGCCTCCTGGTAAGAACAAAGCCACCTCTCCCTGAAGGACACTCTCCTGAGCCAGCTGCTGAGTCAGACCAGGAGCTTCCCAGTCCCCAGCCCTAGCTGGTGGGCTCCTCTTTGAGCTGACTGCTGCCCCACCAAGCCCCCTTGCCCCGCCCCTGGGCATCCAGCCAGGGAAGCGGGCTTGCAGCAGACATTGGGCTATGCCCTGTAGAGCCCCCACCATCTCCCCTGCTGCTCTGAGTGGCCGTGCCTCCTCAGCTCTTCTCCTCCACCCCAGCAGATCCCCCTTTTCCCTTTCTCATCCTGGAGGACACTTCTGTGCTTCTACAAGGCCCTGCCCAACTGCCACCTCCACTGGGAGGTTTGTTCTAAAGCCTCTAGCTGACCTTTTTCTCTTCCACAAAATATTAGCAGTACTTATTCTGAACTACACCAGATGTTATCTACCTACTGTCCGTGTGACTGCATTAGTCTGCTCAGGCTGCCATAACAAAGGACCACAGATTGGGTGGCTTAAACAGCAGACATTTATTTTTTCACAGTTCTGGAGGCTGGAAGTTCAAGATCAAGTTATCAGCAGGGCTGGTTTCTTTTGAAGTCACTCTCCTCGACTTGTAGATGTTTTCTTCCTGTGTTTTCACATGATCTTCCCTCTGTACATGTCTGTGTCCAAATTTCCTCTTTCTAAAAGGACACCAATCATACCCACTCACCTGTGCTTGCCTACGTCCCAAGTCACCTATCTCCCATATCACCTATCTCCCAAATCAAGTTACATTCTGAAGTACTGAGGTTTAGGACTTCAACATTTGATTTTTGGGGGTGATGGGGGACCGGACATAATTCAGCCCATAACAATGACCTTGGATGAATTGCTTAACTGCTTCATTTTCTCACCTACAAAATAAGGATAAAATAGTGACTATCCCACAGTGCTTTCATAAAGATAAAATGAATTAATATATATAAAACAGTTAGTATAGAGCCCGACAGATATTAACCATTCAATAAGAGGTTACTTTAATAATACTTTAAAATAATTATTTATTAAATAATAAGATATTATTTAATCATTTAAAAATATTTTTAAAAAATTTAATGCATTCAACCCTAAAAAGCAAGGAAATCCTGTCATTTGTAATGAATAAAATAATAAAAATGAACTAGGTTTTCCAAAACTCACTGTCTTGGGATAAATTTCATGAACTTGATGTGGCAACTTGTTCTTAAGATAAACAATGTATGTGGTTAGAACTGCTGATTTATTAACTAATGTGTAACCTGCTGGTTCTGAATAAGCCATTTAGAAATTGTTAAGAGCGGGAGCATGAAGCTTCTGCTTCAGGTTGCACGGAGACGCTTTTGGTTCCCATGTTGTAATCAGTAACCAATGACTGTGATTCCTGTGTACTCTGAGAAAAGGACAACTGTACTTGGAACTTTCCCCCTCCCTTTTACAACCTCCTTTTGAAACTTCCTTATAAAATGCTCTTGCTTGTAGTAGACTCAGAGCACTTTCCAACTCTGTTGGATTGTTTTTCTCAGGTTGATCCTCAAGTTTGGCTTTCAATAAAACTTTATAAAATTATTTCTGCCTCAATAGCCTTGATTTCAGACCACATTTGTGACAATATGGATGAACCTGGAGGACATTATGTTTAGTGAAATAAGCCAGGCACAGATCACAGAGATACACACACACACACACAGAGACACCCACACACACACCAGGGAATACTACTCTGCCATCTAAAAGAATGAAATTCTGCCCTTTGTAACAACATGGATGAGCTTAGGGAAACTTATGTTGAGTGAAATAAGCAAAGCACAGAGGGATGAATGTGCTCACTCATAAGTGGGAGCTAAGAGAGAAAGAAGGAAGGAAAGAAAGACCACAGTGGTGCTTTGGACTTGTAGAGGGAAAGAACATACCTAGGATTGAAAAGTGGAGGAGGGTGGGAGGGAGGTCAGGGGTTAAATGGGTGGGGGACATGGAGTATTAAAAAAAAAAAAAAGAGTTAATATGGATGCCCAAAGCACCATGCTTAACGACTCGAGAGAGGACAGTTTTTCCCTCATGTACTAGTCCAACGTGAGCAACCCAGGCTGACAAGTCAGCTCTGCACCACGAGATCAGTCCGCATCCCCAGTGCCTTCCCCCTTGTCGCTCTGCCATCCCAGGGTGTTGTCCTCATCTAGAAAGTTGAAGTGCGATTTTTGCAGGATCTGTGGTCCAGCCACCGGGAAGGGAAAAGAGAAAATCTCGGCTAAGTGACTTTCTTTTAAGCAAGTGACAGAGAAGTTACTGCATAGCTTTTCTCATTTTTGGTAAGAACTTGATCACAGGGCTGCCTCTGACTCCAGGAGCACTGAGAGATACGGTCTCTAGCTTGGCAGCCTGTGCTAAGCCAGAGTTGTAATGTTATTATGAAAGAAGGAGGGGATGGATGAGGTGGGGCGGCAATAAGCAGCCTGCCACAGCAGCTTTGACATTACCATTGGGTCGCTTACACACAGAACGGGCTTGCCTTCCCATATCTTATTTATACTGTATGGTTCTTGAAGGGAGGGGAGTCTCCTATCACTTCCATTCCTGTCTTACATCCAAAGAGCTTAGCTGTACCTGCGTTGTTGCCAGTTGTTCTAAGGAACACTTGGACTTAGTTGTGTATATCAAACAACATAGCACTAATATGGTTATACTCCAAAACCACACATTACTTCATTGTTGAAAAGCATATCTTCTAACTATGTTATCTACAGAGTAAATAACGTTTTTCTCGTTTACTTCCATTACAAACTCGTAGGGGTGTTCCCGAGAGAATAAAGCAATCTGATTAGTAAAGAAAAATTAAGGCCTGTGAAACACTTTGAAAAATATGTGATGTGAAAACTGTAAATCCCATGGTCGACAACAAGTAAGAATTTTAAAACTAGTATTTTATATAAGATTATTTTTTAAATATTCAGAAATAAAATTTAACAAGTATCCCTAACAGAGTTCCTAACACAGTGCGAGTGCTCTCCCCAGGTTTCGGTTTATGTGTCCCTTGTTTCCATCTATGTCTTAGACCATTTTTTTAGGGTTCTTTATAACTCTTATTATTCTGTACACCTTCCCACCAAAATTTTTTGATACGTGCCAAGATTTTACCACTCATCCTCTCCTTTTTTTATTCCTCTCTTTCCAGGTGATCTCATTCACTCTTACACCTTTTCTATACCCAGACTCATATATTTCATATTGAATGGCAGCCAAAGATTTCCAGGTGTCTACCAGACATCTCCACTTGAATGTCCCATAGCTAGCTTCAACACAATTTGCCTAAAATTAAGGTAGTCATCTGCCCTATCCATCCACTCCTTTTTCTGTGTGCTCTGTCTCAGTGAAGAACGTTCACACTACACATCAGCTAGAAAGTTTGACCTTGTGTTTACTCATTCTACCCTGTGCCCCCCTCCTCTCTCCCCTCCCCAGAATCTAACTGGCTGCCAATGCCTATCATTGCTAACTTTGCAATGCAATGTCATTGGAATCCTTTCTCTCCATTTCTTCTACCATTGCCACAGGCTTTTTTTTTTTTTAAGTCATCTCTGACAGCATCGTACTATTGGTTCTATTCTTTACAGATGCTTTCTAAAACACACATATGACCTTATTATTCTCTTTTTTAAGAAAAGTATTTTATGGGTTTCAAGGGCCATTGGGGGACTGTGTAAATTCTTTGGCAAGAGATTCAATAATCAGCATGCTCTGGCTCATTCTTTGCAACCTTATCTCCTACTATTACCTATTATCCAACTCAGAGTCTGACCCTTTCCCTTTTAGCAATTCCCCAAAGTGCCTTATAAAGTTTTATCTCTGTATCTTTTTTCATGCTAGTCCCTCTACCAGGAATACGTAAGATGTAAGTGCAGAGAAGGGTAAGAAAACAGGAGTGATCACCATTGGCTGGTATCATTGGAAGAACATTTCCTTTGGAGAGATGGACCTGCAATGGGAACAAACGTGACACGTAATGTTGGATATACATAGTGAGGAAAGATATTTATGACACTGAATATCATAAGAAGTTTGCAAAGCCAAACTTTGCCATCTTGGGCCATTTAACTTCGGGCAAACTCCTTTATCTCATAGAACCACACGTTCACAAACTGAAAACTGGGTGTAGAGAGCATGACTGCAGCAGCAGTAATAATATATCTTTAGAAGAGGTAGTGTGTAGGTTCTCTGAAGGTTGACGCTAATCGGAAAACAACACAAAACCAAACTAAACTCCAGTCCCCACTTTGAGGAGCTTACCTTAAGAGTTACCAAAATCCAGTGGCTGGCTGGATTGTTGCTGAGCACTGACAGCTACAAGGGGCAGCGAGGCGTCAGATGAGAAAGTGAAAACCAAGTGAATCCTTTGTGCTGCTCCTTCTCTCTGGTCTGCTTGACAGTAGGCCGCAGAGTTTGCATCAGCCCAGCAGTAGATGGCTCTCCCATAGGGCTCCCCTGCCGGTGACGAGCAGCCTGGGAAAATGATGATCGAGCACTTGGCAAGTATCTGGTGAGTCATGAAAGCAGCTTATGTCACACACACTTGCAATGTCCTTCAGATATCTGGATATACGGAGTGGGCCATAGGGTCGATGAGAGGTTTGCCCACATGCACTCTTCTCCCTAATGCTTACTTTTCCCTACTTTACCTTTTGGTCATAGTGAAATGTATGTTCTAAATATTTTTCACAAAAGAGCTTGTTCACATCATTCAGAGCATTATTCTAAAGCTCTGGGTATTTGATCAGCCTGGACATTTTTGACTAGGGAAAGAGACAAAATTGGAATCAGCTCTGACTAAGTGTGTTCGGAGAACCATTTTTAGAACATTAGAACATCATCCTCATGGGAATGGTTCAGGTTTTAGCACCAGGAGAAGAAAATTCAGAAGAAAATTCTATAAGTAATGGAAATCTTACACATATGGTGGGATTGTCCAGTCTTCTAGGAAGTAGACTAGGGTTAGCTCCCAGGCTAACTCTCTCTCTACCACTCTTCATTGCCTCTGGTAACACCACCTCTGCCATCAAGCTGCCAACTGAATGTACCATATATAGAAAGCCAGCTGATGAGTGAGTGACTAGATATCTAGCAACTATCAGTACAGTGAAAACTTGATAGTGAAACACAAAACTTCATTAAAGTGAACCAGTTATGGAGCAATGGTGGAAACATGGTCAGAAGGTGTGAGAGAGCAGTTGGGACAGAAGCAAGGGGATGAGAATTTTGGTAACAGTGCTGGGTCTGTCTGAGAGTTTGGTTCTTCAGCCAGTTCTTGTGCCCGGGTCTCGGGTGGGAGGGGTGATGAGCAGAAATGCAAAGACTGGTTTTCACACATAAGTCGCTGTCAGGCATTGGCAACCCTGGGCATAGCTCCTCTGGGATCACGGTGACAGAGGGTGGAAGGGGAAGGTATGCTCCACACTTTGGTAGGGCTACTTTAAAGCAGATCTGTATTGGCTCAGTGACCTTGGTGGCCAACCCCAGTGGTAGGGGAGAGGCATTCCGATTTGATGCCGCCAGCAAAAATGTGGGAGAGAGCAAGAGCAGAAGAAAAGAAAATAATGCATGTTCAGGAGTGGCATTAAGTGTGTGTTTGAGAGGTTCTCCTCATACCCCAGGAAGGCCTGAGGGAGAAGAGCAGGAGGCCCCTCCCAAGCGGGTGGGCGTGAACAGGATAAATGCATGATATCAAATCACCAAAATAAAGTGTTCCAAACATCTTTCAACTTATACCAGTCCCAAGTCATGACATCACCAAAGAAACCACTGCTGTTCCTTTCCCAATTGAATTTGGAGGCTTGCAGATCTCATTTGACACAATCTTGTTAGGTATCAACAAAGCTTCCACGTGCCACTGTAAATTTGCTCTTCCAGGAAAAGACTGCAAAGATGTATCTTGTTTTTTTCCTGAGTGTTTTTCCAAAGACAAATCTATTAAAAGATGAACTTTATATTTTCTGGAATTCCATCTTTGTTTTATGTTTTTTGTTGTTATTTGTTTGCTTGTTTTTAGCTTGTTAGGAAGGATGTCTTCACACCTTGAAATCAGGTACACGTATTTTATCTGTGCGTCATCTACCATCTGGACTTCTCAGGGATCACTGTCAGCAATTGCCAAGCATCCTTTTTTGCTATTACTAATAATTGTATATTTTTGTAATGCCCTTAAGCTTGCAGAGCACATTGACCTAACACCAAAATGTACTTTCTTCTCACAAGAAAGTACGGGCCACATTTTATGGATGAGGAAACTGAGACTCAAGTATCTTCTTGAAGGACTAGCTGCTAATGGGGCAGATGATACCTAAACCGGGGCCTCCTGGCTTTAAACCTGTATTCTCATCACTATATAGAGGAATATTATACTACCAATAAGTATTATTCATGAATCATTTCTAAAAGGTAATTTTATCCAGACGTTGTCAACCTGTCAACCAAATAGATGAATTGGAAAAAATAACTGGTTTTTCCTCTCTTTGATATAATTGAAAAAATAGGCCATGCAGCCAGTAGGAAGAAAGACTGTGAGAAATATCAGACAGTAATTTTGGTGTCTGTTTCTCTAATACAAGTTTGCCAAAACAATGTTGGGTGGGTGCAGTATGGCTCACTCTTAGTGCACTGGTCTCCCATATAGAACACACCACATAGAGCTCGCTCTCTCTTGCCATAAACTGCCATCTTCTTTGGTCCCTGTCCTCCTCATCTGAAAACGGGATATGGTGCAGGGAAGCCCAGGAGGAGGCTGCTCGGTCACCTGTTGCTAAAACAACTGCATGCCTGAAGTAGTTAAACCTACAAGCCATCATCCCATAAAACACTACAAGGAAAAGTAGGCATGGCCCACCCCTCTCTTCCTTGATCACCCCTTCAAAACTCTGCCTTTTCTGATTTCTTTTCCCCTTTGGTGTTCAGTTAAACTAGATGTCCCTCCTTTGGGAGCAACTACATTATTTAATTTGCCTGTTTAGGCATAAAACAATTACCTTTTC
>NW_007727008.1:118922-129611 GCF_000696425.1 Galeopterus variegatus
TCCTTTGGGAGCAACTACATTATTTAATTTGCCTGTTTAGGCATAAAACAATTACCTTTTCCCTTGTTGAATGACAGATTTTGCATGTTCCTCCTAGAACATACTGTCTAAAAAAACCCACAAAAAAACCTCACAAAACTGATGTGAATAAAGTGTTTGAAACCATGGCGTCTGGTCACTGATCACTTCTGTTAAACAAGTGAACTTCTCCCTTGCTATTTTTGGAGAATGACTAATTATTAGCTCAGCAGTATATGAGAACTCTTTTAGGGTCAACAGCGAGGAACACTGCAGAGCAGGAGAATTTCCTACCAGTTGAGTGATAACCAAGAATGATTCAAGACATTAGCTAAGCGAGGCCAGGTGCAATCTTCCTGCTCTCAAGATCTCAGTATTAAATGTGCCGGTTCAGTTTCTAACACACAAAAGCAGGGGCAATGTTTGAAAATGCACTTTTGTTTACTGTTTAGAATGCCTTTTATTTTCTTGTTATTGTTGACTTGGCTCCCCTAATTTGCTTGTAGTTTATGCAGAGCATGCCTAACAGTGATGCTTAAACAGGACTTCGAGGAATGAGTAGGATGTTCAAGGGCATTCCATAGAAGGAACAGCATGGAGAAAGTCACGTAGTCATGGAAAAGCATGGAGTGTTTGAGAAACAGCCACTAGTCCGGTGCAGTTGGAGGACACAGTGTGTTGAGAAACTTCTTCCCCAGGACTTTACATAGCCTAAGAAGACAAGTCTCATCTCATTTCTGCTGGATCTGAATCTATGGCTCATTGAGTTATTATCTACACTTCCCTATTTCTTTGTTTCATACAGTTATTGATTCTCACCTACTGTAAGCAGCTCTCATGAGCCTGAGAATTCTCTAGTTCTAGGGAGAAGCAGAGAATTTAAAAAGAGGAACCGCGAAAGACAGGAAGCTTGTGTCTGGGTCTAATTCCCCCTGAAGTCTAAGTCTGGATATCATAAGATTAAATTGAAATTTTATTGTGCAAAATTAGCTTAGTAAATGCAATTACTTTAGAAAGTCTAAAATAAATCAGTATCTTCACCTTGCTCTGAAATAAATCAACTGTTGAATAATTTAACTTTGACTACTCTTCTGCCAATTTACATGATTTTGTTATCTTTATAAGTTAGTTTAGTGAGGCTCTGCAGGCTGCAAACTCTCTCAGTATCTATCTATCTATCTATCTATCTATCTATCTATCTATCTATCTATCTATCTATCTATCTATCTGGAAAATGTCTTTATACAGACCATGGACTGGGGACCAGCAGAGGATGCTTAAATACAAGCTCTGTCTTTCAGCTTGCCTCGAGCCTGGTGACATTACATCTGGTCTCTCAATACATCCTTATTCTCTTTCACTGACCATTGATATGAGGCTCTCACAAGAGTGTTATATTCCACTATGCCTAACCTGCTTTTTTTTTTTTTTTTTTTGTCTTTTGTCTTTTTCCGTGTCCGGCAACAGATCGCAACCCTCAGTGTTGCCCCCGCAAAGGACCGGGGACCGGCAACGGGATCGCAACCCTCGGCGCTGCTCCCGCGCCTCGCTCAGCCAGTGAGCGGGAACCGGTCTGTATGTGGGATCCGAACCCTCGGGCGGGAGCGCCGCTGCGCTTCCCAAGCGGCGCACTATCCAGTGCGCCACCGGGCCGGCCCCTAACCTGCTTTTGATGTAACATTTAAATAAGGACTTTCTTGGAAAATCCTCAAAGAATTGTCCCTTTACTTAAAGGACACATCGAAGAGACAGGATTGTGGAAGCTGATTTATAAATGGTGAAGCCAATTGAAAAATCGGTTCCTATAAGCCATAATTTAGATTTTACTACTGGCCTCTCATTTTGTAAAATAAACTTTTTATCTTGGAATATTTTTAGATTTATATGAAAGTTGAAAGGTAGCACAAAATGATCCTAGATGCCCATTACCAGATTCAGTCTCCCTGTTATCATTTGTAGTACTGATGTTTATTTATCAAAACTAAAAATGCACATTGATATATTACTATTAACTAAACTTCAGACTTTATACAGATTTCACTGTTTTTTCCACTAATGCTCCTTTTCTGTTCCAGGATCCCACTGAGGGTATGACATTGCATTTAGTCATCATATCTTCTTAGTCTCCTCTGGTCTGTGACAGTTTTCAAAGACTGATCTTGATAGTTTTGAATCAGCTAGTCAGGTATTTTGTAGAATGTTTCTCAATTTGTCCATTAGACAAATTATCCAACAAATGATTAGAATGGGGTTATAGGTTTTGGGGAATATTACCAGAAAGGTTAATTACCCTTCTGAACACATTACATCAGGGGGTAGAGTGATCTATCATTCTAAGGAATCTATTTTTTCTCTTAAAATCTTGAAAGGACTTTAGGTCATTTCTTTCTTCACATAATATATCCTATGCAAATCTCTCCTTCTGATTTGGCTTCTTACAACCTAGCAACAAACATTCTCTAATATCTCCCATTCTTTAAGGAATTCTTTCTTTAATCCTGCTCTTCTCTCAGCATGCTATCTCCCTCACTGTATTTCTCTCTCACCACCACCTGTCTATCCCACTTCAGAGCACCAGTTCACACCTAAACTTACTTGCAGCTTACCTTGAGCTCCTTTCTGTCTTATGATTTGTTCTCCAAAGATCTATAATGATCATTGTGATGTTTAATTTATGTATCATTCTGACTGGGCAAAGGGATGTCCAGATAGTTGATAAAACATTATTTGTGGGTGTGCCTGTGAGGGTGTTTCTGGAAGAGATTAGCATTTAAGTTGGTGGATTGAGTAAAAAAGATGTGCCCTCACCGATGTTGGCAGGCATTTTCCAATCCTTTGAGGGCCTGAACAGAACAAAAATGTGGAGGAAGGGCGAAGTCTCTCTCTTATTGAGTTGGGACACACATCTCCTGCCCTCTGAACCAGGAGCTCCTGGTTCTCAGACCTTTGGACTTGCACTGATTTACACCACTGGCTTTCCTTGGGCTACTATCTACATGGGTCTCCAGCTTGCAGGTGAGAATATCATAAGAATTCTCAGCTTCCATAATCACATGGGCTAATTCCAATAGTAAGTCTTCTCTTATATATCTACATATTGCTTTTGATTCTGTTTCTCTGGACACCCTGGACTAATACAATCATCAAATCTCATGATGGAGAAAGAGAAATCAGGAAAGGAGATTGAGAAAGATCAGAAAAAATAGTAGTGAGATCATGACAAAAACACATGCATGTAAGCCAGAAGAGTTGAGTCTGAGATGCAGCTCTTCCAATTGCCAATTTCCCTTATTTTTTATATGCACCTATGATGAATTACAGTTTTGTGTATGAGATTGTACTGTTTCAAACCACAATGCAGCATGAGTACCATCCCCCTTTGCCTGACACGCTCTTCTTCCCCCTACCCTTTCTACAATCCAATATGCTGGGAAACTCCAACTCATCCTTCAACAACCTCTTTTTGAATATATCTTAGGTCTTCTGGAAGCATTTATCATCCCCCACTTTGAGCTAGCACATACCTTGTGCATACTTTTATTATGGCACCTAACATAATGGACTGAAAGCTCTATTTATTGTTTGTTTAATGTATTTATACTTTACTATTTTGGGTTTCCCAAGGACAGTTACCATGCCTGACATAGGTTTTCTTTGTATTCACCATGGGCACACTTAAAGTTTTTACTAAATGACTGGGTCAATTAATATTTAATGTTGAGTAAGTCAAATAATATTATTCTTAGACAGTCTTATTGTAAGACACAATGAGAAAATTGTGATGGAAACAGTATACTTTAAAGAGCTCTGCAAATTTGAGTCATTATAACCCTTAGTCACCTATTTCTTACTCCTGTGAAACTCTTCCATCCCCAATACTTTGTTTTTATCACCTATATTCATTTACCTTACTATACCTTGTTTCAAGGGCAGATAATACATATTAGTTATCTATTGCTGCATAACAATTTTTTCCAAAACTTAGTGACTTAAAAGAACAAATATTTATTCTCACGCAGTTTCTGAGGATCAAGTATTCAGGCACAGCTTAGCCAGGTCCTCTGTGTCTAGGGCTCTCAGAGATTGCAGTCAAGATGTTGCAGGGTTGCAAACATCTTAAGGCTTGGCTGGGGAAGGATCTGCTTCCAAGCACACTCAACTGGCTTTTGGCAGCTGCAGGTCCTCACAGGAGCTTGGCCAGAGACATTGGTTCCTTGCCACATGGACTTCTCCATAGGACCACTGACAACAAGGCAGCTTGCTTCTCCCAGAGCAAGAGTGAAAGAGACGGGAGGGAGAGAGAGCGCGAGGGCACATGACAAAGTTAAAGTCTTCCTGTAATCTAATCTTGGACGTGACATCTCATTACTTTTGTCATGTTCTATTTGTTAGAGGTGAGTCACAAGATCCAGCTCACACTTCAGGGAAAAGGCTTACTTAAGGGCATGAATACCAGGAGGCAGGTATCACCGGGGCCATCCTAGAGGCTGTCTACCATTGCATGTTACTTACTTTGATGCCTTGTAGGACCTAGCCCCTGCTAATATATGGCAGGTGTTACAAAAGTGGTTAGTAAAGTGATTAAAATAAAACAGAGCTGCTGACATCCCTGAAGTAAATACTCATAGAACGGGTGCTGCCATCTGGAAAAGTTTTCCCAAACATCTCCCTCTGCCAGTGATTTGCACTTCTGTGCTGGGCACCCTGATCTCGTGCTGAGCAGAGTGGGAAAGTGGTGGTCAGCCGAGGAAGTCAATGCAACCTATTTTGAGTATTGTTCCAATGTCTTCCCAGCTATCGTCCATCTTGAATTGTGCCTTATTTACATATATCACGTGATCACTTAGTCATTCATTCATTCAGCAAAGATTAATTGAGTACATTCTATGTGCCAGGTCCTGGGGACACAGTGGTGAAGAAAGTCTCTGCTCTTGTGTTGTAGTAATTATTTTTGCTTTGGGGCTTGAAATGGTTTCTCTATTAGTTTTTGGGAAAAGAAGCCAGACTTTATTACACCCTCTTTGCTCTGTCATAGAGGTTATAGGGAACTATCTGAAAAGATATTAGCACTTAGCAGGAGGGCTACCACTTTCCTAGCCCCTCACCTTCAAGTCTTTGCTCACCTATTCAATAAGACCTATCCTGACCATCCTATTTAATAACGAAATGAATTCTCCATAAACCCACTCCCAATTCCCCTTAACCTCTTCTATTCTTTTTTTCCATATTGCTTATTTCGTTCCAACATACTTATAATTTATTTTCTTTACTATATAGTGTGTATCTCTTACCTGCTTGAATTGAATCTCCACAAGGTGAGGATCATTATTTCTTTTCTTCTCCGCTGTTTCTCCAAATATAGAGCAATGCCTGGCACATACGAGGTAATTAACAAATATTTGTTTAATGAATGAACTGAGTTCCTCCAGGTCAGGCTTCCTTTTTAGGACCCACTTTGTAGTTTGGGGAAATTTTCATGAAGAAGTAGAGATGTAGGGAAAACTGGCCATGCTCCTAGCTGTGGCTGTTTGGGTCCAAAAAAGGGAATTAGTTTTCACTTGTTCATAGAGCTAAGAAATAAGATGTGATTAAGAAGTACCAAATTGGTCAGTGATAGATGTGTGGGCATCATTTTCTCCTGCTCACTTTTTCTTCCATGTAGTCAATGCCACTGTTCCCCAGTTTTCCCTCTGTCCTAATTAGTCTTTGTGCACACCGGTTGAGCAGACTGGGTAATGAAAGCTTGCAGTTGCCTGGTGATTTGGAGTGAATTGTGTCTAATTGGAACAGAATCAGCAGCCCTCGCCTTTTATCCCCCAAAGAATGAGGAAATGCTGAGAAGCAACAATTACATCCCCCAAGTAGTTCAGAAAGTTTAATGCTGCAATTTTTTCAGGCCTTGCAAATAATAGGAAGTGACTATGGGTAGTGAAGCTACTCTGGCTGACCTCACCTTTTTGGTTTAACTTTGTTCTGACTTATGTCTTCCTCCCTTTGCGCTTAAAGCTTGATGGTTTTGAATTAAGCATAATCTTTTAGCTAAGCCCTTGACATTTTGGCAGGTGGGGAACCCATTTCAAAAGTTTTACTTCATTATTGAGCTATGTTCACACACACATCCAGTGAGCAATGAAAAGCAGATCTGTGCTTTGCTCCTGCGGCTGCTTTAGAAGGAAGTACAGAGTCCCGTGGTTGTTTCCCATCTTTCCTCTCCTCTCTGTGAACCCTCAAGGTCTCACTTCTGCTTCTTCCTCTCCGGCCTAGGTTGTCATTCATTTATTTCAATTCATGTGGTTTTCCCCTGAAAGTGGCTTCAAATCACATGCTGGAATGAAGGAAAAAGGACCATTGAGGTATAGACCTGCTACTGGTGTGATTAACCACACCTTAGCATAACTCTAGGTGTTGCCTCTTTTCTTTGCCTTACCAAGAATTCTCTTTGTGCATTTTTTTAGAATAGAGCAGGGCCCAGAAATGAGGCAGACATTGTCCTCTCACAAGAAGAGAGTGAAAAGGGGAAAAAACAAAGAAACAAAACAAAAATCACCTCTCCTACCATATAAATCTAAATGGAAACAAAATCTCTAACTCTAGTGGGTGGAGGCTCTCTAAGCAGCTGGAAGTGCTTGGTAAAGACACTATGTTATAATATGGAATCATGCACTTAATCCAAGAGTTGTGAAACCCTAGTGCGCTGGAGTCTCATTTAAACTTTTTTATTTCAATTTTTAAATTGATATTTATTTTTATACCTTAAGGTAAAATATTTTCATTAATATAAATGGAAGAAAAGCTGAAAAGTAGAAAGAGGACAAAACTAAAATCACATACATTCCTTATCACTTGAAGATAAATAGTGTTAACATTTTGTTATATTTCCTTCAAGTCCCTTTTCCATGTTTTTCTTCACATGATTACAACTATATAACACCTACAATTCTATTTTCCCATAGCATGAAACAATTTTACATTTTTTACAAATTCCCCGTGAACTTTTTTCAATGGCTACAAAATAGCCCTTTTTCTGTAAAGGGCCAGATAGTAAATGTTCCAGATTTTGTGGGCCATTTAACTCTTTCACCACAGCTCAGCCCTTCCACAGTATCATAAAAGCAGCCATGGACAATATGTAAACAAATGAGCATGGCTGTGTTCCAATAAAACTTTATTTACAAAAATAAGCAATGGGCCACATCTGGCCCACAGGCTGTAGTTTGCTGACTCCTATCACAAGCTATTACATTGTGTTTAATTGTTGGTATTTTAGATTCAATGATAAACATGTGCTTCCTCATCTAGTATCACATCCTTAAAAAATATTTGTAGATGTAAAATTGTAGTGTCTGTCAAAGTCATTATAAAGCTTCAAGGCTCTTTATCCATATTGCCAAATTTCTTCCTCAAAGAACACAGCCATCCGCGATGCGGGGTACTGACAGATTCACCACATTTTTTCCAGTATTTATTTTATTTCATTAAAAGTCATGCTTAGGGGCCAGCCCGGTGGCGCCCTGGAGAGTGCGCCGCTTGGGAGCGCGGCAGTGCTCCCGCTGAGGGTTCGGATCCCATGTGGAGGCTGGTTCCGCTCACTGGCTGAGCGCGGTGCAGGCTTGCGATCCCGTTACCGGTCAGTAAAAAAGACAAAAAGGAAAAAAAAATTAATTAATTAATTAATTAATTAAATAAAAGTCATGCTTAGGAAGATAAATTGCCAAGTGGAAGAAAAAAGCAGGATAAAGTAAAAGCATGAGGAAAAAATTAAAATTTTAAGCTGAATTTAAGTCTTTGCTATTCTGATGAGCAAAACAAAAAAAAATTTTATTATCACTTTAAACTGCATTTCTTGAAGGCTGAACCTTTTCCCATATTTGCTAATCTATTGCATTTCCCTTCTTGTGATGTGGATTCTTATGTCTTTTCTCACTTAGAATCTTAAGGTATGTCACTTTACTGAGGTTTAGTAAGTGTTAAAGGCAACATTTGAAACTACCTATGAACATCTTAAGGGAATTGTTTAAATAAATTTTGTTGGTTTTTTTAAATTGAAACACAATTGATCGTGCATATCTTTTTGGTACAACATTGAATATCAATACTTGTTTGCAATATGTGATGTTCAAATCAGGATAATCAGTATATTCAGCATTACACAATGTAATCATTTTTTGTGGCCCTTTACCAATTTCTTGCTGCCCCCTCCTCATTTCCCACCTCTTGTAAACTCAGTTCTGTTCTCTGCTTTTTAAAGCTCAGTGATTATTGTGATTGTTGTATCTTTCTTCCTTTTTTTCATTTATTTGTTTATTTTTTCAGCTCCCACTTAAGACTGAGGACATATTATATTTCTATTTCTGTGCCTGGCTTATTTCACTTAATTCTCTCTAAGTTCATCCATGTTGCTGCAAATGGCAGAATTGTACTCTTTTTTTGGCAGAGCATTATCCCATTGTGTGTGTGTGTGTGTGTGTGTGTGTGTGTGTGTGCGCGTGCGTGCGCGCGCACGTATACCTCATTTTCATTATCCAGTCATCCATCAATGGACATTTAGGTTTGTTCCAACTCTTAGCTATTGTAAATGGAGCTGTGATAAACATGGGATTGCAGGTATCCCTTCAACATAATGATTTCCATTCCTTTGGGTATATACCCAGCAGTGGGATTACTAGATCTCATATGGCAGTTCTCTCTGTAGTTGTCTGAGAAACCTCCATACTGTTTTCCATAATGGCTTCACTAATTTATATTCCCACCAACAGTGTAGGAGTGTTTCCCTTTCTCCACATCCTCGCCAGCATTTGTTATTCTCTGTCTTTTTGATAACAGACAGTCTAACTGGCATGAGATGATATCTCAGTTTGGTTTCAATTTACATTTCCTTGATGCTTAATGGTATTGAGCATTCTTTCATGTGTCTGTTGGCCATTTGTATACCTTCCTTTGAGAAATGCCTGTCAGCTCCTTTGCCCATTTTCTAATCAGGTTATTTGGTTTTTTGCTGTTAAGTTGTCCAAGTTCCTTGTACATCCTGTGTATTTATCCCTTGTTGGATGCATAGTTTGCAAACATTTTCTCCCATTCTGTAGGTTGTCATTCTGTAGGTTGTCTTTTCTTTCCATTAATTATTTCCTTTGCATTGCAGAAGTTTTTAGTTTGAAATAATCCCATTTGTTTATTTTGTTGTTGTCTGTGCTTTTGGGGGTCTTATTCATAAAGTCTTTGCCCAGTCCTATTCCTGAAGCGTTTCTCCTATGTTTCCTTCAGGAGTTTTATAGTTTCAGATCTCGTGTTTAAGTCTTTAATCCATTCTGAGTTGATTTTGGTATAAGGTGAGAGGTATGCATTTAGTTTCATCCTTCTACATATGAATGCCCAATTTTCCTAGCACGATTTACTGAAGAGGCAGTCTTTTCCCCAACGAATGTTCTTGGCAACTTTGTTGGAGATCAGTTGGCTGTAAGTTTGTGGGTTGATTTCTGGGTTCTCTATTCTGGTCCATTGGTCTGAGCTTCTGTTTTTATGCCAGTACCATGCTGTTTCGGTAACTATTGCTTTGTAGTACAATTTGAAGTCAGGTACTGTAATACCTCTGTTTATTTCTAGTATTATTATTAGCATATTCATTATTAAAAATCATGGTTTTTCTTTATGCCCTTTACCCAGTCTGTCCCTCTCCAACCCCCCTCCTTATCTCCCCTACATCTCTAGTAACTTTAGGTTTGCTCTCTCCTTCTGAACGTTCAACAAATTGTTGTGGTCTTTTCTTTCTTTCTGACTTTCTTTCTTTCTTTCCTTCTTTCTTAGCACCCAGTTATAAGTGAGAACATGTGGTATTTCTCTTTCCTTGTCTGGCTTATTTCACTTAACACAATTTTTTCTAGAATCATCCATGTTGCTGCAAATGGCAGAATTTCATTCTTTTTTATGGCTGAGTAGTATTTTATTGTGTATATATACCACATTTCCCTTATCCAGTCATCTGTCAAAGGACACTTAGGTTGGTTCCATGTTTTATCTATTGTAAATAGAGCTGCAATGAACATATGAGTGCAGGTATCCCTTCAACATGATGATTTCCATTCCTTTGGATATATACCTACAGTGGAATTAGAAATTGGATTATATGATAGTTCTGTCTATAGTTGTTTGAGGAACCTCCATACTGCTTTCCATAGTCTCTGTGCTAATTTACAGTCCCACCAATAGTGTAGAAGAGTTCCCCTCTCCCCACATCCTAGCCAGCATTTGTCATTCATGGTCTTTTTAATAATGGCCAGTCTAACTGGGGTGAGATGATATTTCAATGTGGTTTTGACTTACATTTCTCTGATTACTAGTGATGCTGAACATTTTTTCATGTACCTGTTGCCCAATTGTATGTCTTCCTTTGAAATATGTCTATTCATCTCCTTTGCCCATTTTTAAATTGGATTATTTGGTTTTTTATTGTGTAGTTGTTTGAGTTCTTTGTATATTCTGTATATTAAACACTTGTCAAATGTATAGTTTGCAAATATTTTCTCCCATCCCATAGGTTGTCTTTCTGCTCTGTTGATTGTTCCCTTTACTATGCAGAAGCTTTTTAGTTTGATAAAACCCCATTTGTTTATATGTTCTTTTGTTGCTTGTGCTTTTGGGGTCTTATTCATAAAGTCTTTGCCCAGTCCTACTTCC
>NW_007727008.1:130071-132605 GCF_000696425.1 Galeopterus variegatus
TATTCATAAAGTCTTTGCCCAGTCCTACTTCCTGGAGTGTTTCCCCTATGTTTTCCTTTAGAAATTTTATGGTTTTGGCCTTATATTTAAGTCTTTAATCCATTTTTAGTTGATTTGGTATATGGTGAGAGGTATGGGTCCAGTTTTATTTTTCTGCATATGGATGTCCAATTTTCCCAGCACCATTTATTGAAGAGGTGGTCTTTTCCCTAATGTATGTTCTTGTTGCCCTTGTGAAAGATCAGAAGGCTGTAAGTATGTTGGTTGACTCCCAGGTTTTCTATTCTATTCCATTTGTCCAAGTGTTTTTATGCTAGTATCATGCTGTTTTGGTTATAATAGCTTTTTATTTTTTTGCACAGAATTGCTTTGGCTATTCAGGGTCTTTTGGTATTCCATATGAATGTTAGGATTGCTTTTTCTATTTCTGAAAAGAATGTTGTTGGTATTTTGATGGGGATTGCATGGAATCTGTAGATTGTTGTGTGTAGAATCAACATTTTCATGACCTTAATTCTTCCTGTCCAAGAGCATGGTATATCTTTCCATCCACCTTTTTCTGTCCTCTTTAATTTCTTTCAGTAGTGTTTAGTAGTTGTTATTGTAGAGATCTTTCACCTCCTTGGTTAAATTGATTCCTAGGTATTTTATTTTTTTGGTGAATATTGCAAATGGGCTTGATTTCTTGATTTCTTTTCCTGCTAGTTTGTTACTGGAGTATAAAAATGCTACTGATTTGTGGGTATTGATCTTGTACCCTGCAACATTACTGAAATTGTTAATCAGCTCTAATGGTTTTTTGGTTGAGTCTTTAGGTTTTTCTACATATAAGATCATGTCATCTGCAAACAGGGATAATTTGATTTTGTTCTTTCCAATCTGGATGCCCTTTATGTCTTTCTCTTGCCTGATTGCTGTGGCTAGTACTTCCAATGCTATGTTAAATAGGAGTGGTGAGAATGGGCATCCTTGTCTTGTTCCTGTTCTTAAGGGAAAAGCTTTCATCTTTCAGCTTTTCCCGATTCAGAATGATATTGGCAATTGGTTTCTTGTAAATGGCTTTTATGGTGTTGAGATAATTTCCTTCTGCACCTAATTTGCTGAAAGTCTTTATCATGAAGGGATGTTGAATTTTGTCAAATGCCTTTTCTGCATCCATTGATGTTAGGTCACAAAACAAGTCTCAGGTAGTTTTTAAAAATTGAAATCATTCCTAGTATCTTTTCTGACCACAATGGACTAAAACTGGAAATCAGTTAACAAGCAAAATTTTGGAAACTATTCGAGTACATGGAAACTAAACAACAGACTCCTGAATGACCTATGGGTTCAAGAAGAAATTAAACAGGAAATCAAAAAAATGCTTGAAACTAACAAAAATAAAGACACATCATACCAAAACCTGTGTGATACTGCAAAAGCAGTACTAAGAGGGAAGTTTATTGCAATAAATGCTTACATCAAAAGAANTTCCAACTAAGAAAAGTCTAGGACTGGATTGGCTTTACAGCTGAATTCTATTAATCCTTTAATGAATTAATACCACTTGTCTTCAAACTTTTCCAAAAAATTGAAACAGAAGCCATTCTCCCAAACTCATTCTATGAGGTCAGCATCATCCTGTTACCAAAACCAGATAAAAATGCAAGAAAGAAAGAAAATTACAGGCCAATATCCTTTATGAATACAGTTGTAAAAATCCTCAACAAAATATTAGCAACCAGAATACAACAGCACATCGAAAGAGTTATACACCATGATCAAGGGGGATTCATCCCAAGGATGCAAGTTTGGTTCAACTTATGCAAGTCAATAAATGTGAAACACCACATCCACAAAACCAAGGACAAAAACTATATGATTATCTCAATAGATGGCTTTTTGTTTTTTTTCTTTTGTTGCTCAGGATTGCTTTGGCTGTTCAGGGTCTTTTGTTGTTCCATGTGAATGGTAGGATTGTTTTTTCTATTTCTGTGAAGAATGTCATTGGTATTTGATAAGGATTGCACTGAATCTGTAGATCACTTTGGGTAGTATGGACATTTTCACAATGTTAATTATTCCAATCCAAGAGCATGGAATGTCTTTCCATCTTTTTGTGTCCTCTCTAATTTCTTTCAGGGGTGATTTGTGGTTCTTCTTGTAGAACTCTTTTGACTCCTTGCTTAAAATAGTTCCTAGGAAATATTTCTTTATTTATTATTTTATTTTACTTATTTATTTATTTATTTATGGTGACTATTGTAAATGGACTTGCTTTCTTGATTTCTTTTTTCTGCTAGTTCAGTATTTGAGTATAAAAATGCTACAGATTATGGCATATTGATTTTGTATCTTGCAACATTACTGAAATTGTTTATCATCTCTAAGAGTTTTTTTTATAGTGTTTAGGTTTTTCTGTACATAGAATCATGTCATCCACAAACAGGGACAGTTTGACTTCATACTTTCCAATCAGGATGGCATTTATTTCTTTCTCTTGCCTGACTGCTCTGGCTAGTAGTTCAAGTACTATGTTAAACAGGAGTAGTGTG
>NW_007727008.1:133625-135414 GCF_000696425.1 Galeopterus variegatus
CAATTTTCTGGAATAGTTTGATGAGAATTGGTATTAATTACTCTTTGAAGGTATGATAAAATTTGGTAGTAAAGCCAATCCAGTCCTGGGCTTTTCTTTGCTGGGAGACTGCTGATCACTGCTTCAATCTTATAGCTTGTTATTTGTCTATTCGTGTTTTCTATTTCTTCTTGGTTCAGTCTTCAGAGTTTGTATGTGTCCAGAAATTTCTCCATTTCCTACAGGTTTTCAAATTTGTTGGCATGTAGTTGTTTGTAATAATCTCTAATGATTCTTTGTATTTCTGTGGTATCAGTTGTAATGTCTCCTCTTTCATTTCTGATTTGTGTTATTTGGGTCTTCTCTCTTCTTTTAGCTGGGCTAAATAACGGTTTGTCTTTTTTTTTAATCTTCTCAAAAAACCAACCTTTTGTTTCATTGATCTTTTATATTGCTTTTGGGGTCTGTATTTCATTTAGTTCTGTTCTGATTTTACTTATTTCTTTTCACCTACTAATTATGAGATTGGATAGTTCTTGCGTTTTATAGCTCTTTGAGGTGTTGCATTAGGTTGCTTATTTGAAATCTTTCTATTCTTTTGATGTAAGTGCCTATTGCAATAAACGTCACTTTTAGTACTGCTTTTGCAGTTTTCCTCAGGTTATGGTATGACGCATCTTCATTTTCATTAGTTTCAAGAAATTTTTTGATTTCCTATTTAATTTCTTTTGGGACCCATAGGTCATTCAAGAACATGCTGTTTAATTTCCATGTATTTGTATAGTTTCTGTATTTTCACTTATTGATTTCTAGTTTTAATCCATTGTAATCTGAAAATATACTTTATACTTAAAATGATTTCAATTTATTTAAAATTAGTCGAGACCTGATTTGTGACCTAAATGTGATCTATCCTGGAGAATGTTCCATGTGCCGATGAAAAGAATGTGTATTCTGTAGTCACTGGATGAAATGTTCTAGAGATATCTGCCAAGTCCAAGTGGTCTAAAATACTTTGTTTCTCTTTTGACTTTTTGCCTAGATGATATGTCCATTGCTAAGAGAGGAAGAATATATATATATAATATATATATGTATATGATTGTTATGTTTTCTTGCTGGATAGATCCCTTTATCAACATATAGTGGCCTNTTGAAACTAACAAAAATAAAGACACATCATACCAAAACCTGTGTGATACTGCAAAAGCCGTACTAAGAGGGAAGTTTATTGCAATAAATGCTTACATCAAAAGAATGGAAAGACTTAAAAGACCTAACACTATGCCTCAAAGAACTACAAAAACAACAACGATCCTATCCTAAAAGTAGTAAATGGAAAGAAATAATTAAGATCAGGGCAGAATTAAATGAAATAGAGATCCCCAAAATGATACAAAAGATCAATGAATCAAAAAGTTGGTTTTTTGAGAAGATAAATGAAATAAACAAACCATTACCTAGGTTAACAAAAAAAAAAAAAAAGAGAGAGAGAGAAGACCCAAATAATAAAAATCAAAAATGATAAGGGAGACATTACAACTGATACCACAGAAATACAAAGAATCATTAGAGATTATTATAAACAACCGTACACCAACAAATATGAAAACTTAGAGGAAATGGAGAAATTTCTGGACACATACAAACTACAAAGACTGAACCAAGAACAAATAGAGAACCTGAACAGACCAATAACAAGCAAGGAGATCAAAGCAGTAACCAGCAATCTTCCAACTAAGAAAAGTCTAGGACTGGATTGGCTTTACAGCTGAATTCTATTAATCCTTTAAAGAATTAATACCACTTG
>NW_007727008.1:136809-137616 GCF_000696425.1 Galeopterus variegatus
CTTCTTGTAGAACTCTTTTGACTCCTTGCTTAAAATAGTTCCTAGGAAATATTTCTTTATTATTTTATTTTACTTATTTATTTATTTATGGTGACTATTGTAAATGGGCTTGCTTTCTTGATTTCTTTTTTCTGCTAGTTCAGTATTTGAGTATAAAAATGCTACAGATTATGACATATTGATTTTGTATCTTGCAACATTACTGAAACTGTTTATCATCTCTAAGAGTTTTTTTTATAGTCTTTAGGTTTTTCTGTACATAGAATCATGTCATCCACAAACAGGAACAGTTTGACTTCATACTTTCCAATCAGGATGGCATTTATTTATTTCTCTTGCCTGACTGCTCTGGCTAGTAGTTCAAGTACTATGTTAAACAGGAGTAGTGTGAGTGGGCATCCTTATCTTGTCCCTGTTCTTAAGGGAAAAGTTTTCAGGTTTACCCCATTCAGGATAATATTGGCAGTGGGGTTTGTCATATATGGCTTTAATTGTGTTGAGATACTTTCCTTCTGTACCTAATTTGCTGAGCATCTATCATGAAGGGATGTTGAATTTTGTTAAATGTTTTTCTGCATCTATTGAGATAATCATATGGTTTTTGTCCTTGATTTTGTTGATGTAGTGTATCACATTCATTAACTTGAGTATGTTGAACCATCCTTGCATCCCTGGGATGAATCCCCCTTGATCATGGTGTATAACTCTTTTGAGGTGTTGTTGTATTCTGGTTGCTAATATTTTGCTGAGGTTTTTTGTGTCTATTTTCATCAAAGATATTGGCCTGTAGTTTTCTTTTTTTGTTGT
>NW_007727008.1:139304-140867 GCF_000696425.1 Galeopterus variegatus
TCTTTTGACTTTTTGCCTAGATGATATGTCCATTGCTAAGAGAGGAAGAATATATATATATAATATATATATGTATATGATTGTTATGTTTTCTTGCTGGATAGATCCCTTTATCAACATATAGTGGCCTTCATTGTCTCTTCCCATGGTTTTTGGTTTAAAGTCTATTTTACCTGATATAAAAATAGCTACTCCTGCTTGGTTTTGGTCTCCATTTGTTTGGTATATCTTTTCCCATCCCTTCACTATTAGTCTGTGTGTGTTTTCACAAGTGAGATGTGTCTCTTGAAGACAGCATATAGTTTGGTCTAGCTTTTTAATTCAATTGGTCAGTCTGTTTCTTTTGAGTGGGGTGTTTAATCTATTCACATTTAGAGTTGTTATTGAAAGGTATTATCTTAACTACTGATATTTTATCAATTTTGTTTGGATGTTTTAAATATCTTTTTTTCTTTCTTCCCCTTTTTTCTTTGTCTTCAGTGTTTGTCAGCGTTTTGAGGTGGTAAAGTATAGTGTTTTTCTCTTTCTCATTTACATTTTTGTTCTTACAGTGGGTTTTGTTCTTTCTTGTGAATTCATGGTAGCAATTATAATTTTGTTATTCCAGATGCAGGATTCTCTTGAGGATTTCTTGAAGGCCTTGTCATGTGGTGGTGAACTCCCTCAGTTTTATTTGCCTGGGAAATACACTATTTCTCCTTCCTTTCTGAAGGATAACCTTGCTGGGCATAGTATTTTTGGCTTGCAGTTTTTTCTTTTAGTATTTTGAATATATCGTCCCATTCTCTTCTGTCCTGTACAGTTTCTGTGGAGAAGTCTGCTGTTAGTCTGATGGGGACTGCCTTATAGGTGACTTGGTGCTTTATTCTTGCTGTTTATAGGATTCTGTCTTTGTTTTTGAGTTTTGCCAGTTTAACTGTAATGTGTCTCCAAGAGGACCTTTTTGAATTGAATCTGTTTGAGGATCTTTGAGGCTCCTATGTCTGAAGGTCTGTGTCTCTTCCAATACCTGGGAAGTTTTCTGCTATTATTTCATTGAATAGGTTTTCTATGCCTTTTCCTTTCTCTTCCTCTTCCAGAACACCCATGATTTGGATATTTGTACACTTAAGGTTGTCTGCTAGATTTCATATTTTTTTCATTTTTTAAAATTCTTTTTTCTTCTTTTTTTTCTTTGTCCACCTGGGTTATTTGGAAAATTCTGTCTTCAAGATCAGAAAATCTTTATTCTGCTTGCTCTAGCCTGCTGCTTAAGCTCTTGGTTATATTTTGTATTTTGTTGAATGAATCTTTCTTTTTTTTTTTTTTCCTTTTTGTCTTTTTTCATGTCCAGCAACGGATCGCAACCCTCAGTGTCGCGCCCGCACCTCGCTCAGCCAGTGAGCGCGAACCGGTCTGTATGTGGGATCCGAACCCTTGGCGGGAGCGCCGCCACGATCCCAAGCGGCGCACTGTAGCAGTGCGCCACCGGGCCGGCCCCGAATGAATCTTTCATATCCAGAAGTTCTGCTACATTCTTTTGTAAGGTATTAATCTCTTTGTAAATTTCCTCCTTCATATCCT
>NW_007727008.1:141999-144688 GCF_000696425.1 Galeopterus variegatus
TCCTCTGCCTCCTCTTGTAAGGACACTTGTGAGGCCCTGATGGAAACTGGCTTTCCAAGCCTGTCTCCCATTTCTCCCTTGTAGACATTCTGTCTTCTTGTTATTTTCTAATTATGTCTTATAATCTACTAACTCAAAGTGGTCTTTTTCTACTATCACTATTTCATTTCAACCAAGTCTATAGATACCAAGCTTTAACTGCTGTGCATGCTGCCTTTTGTTCTCTTTCTCTCCCTCTTTATTGCCTCCCTCTTTTACTTCTTTCCAATTAGCAAAAGTGTGTGTTATGTATAAGGACATATCAGTAAATAAAGCAGTTGTCTTCATGCATGCATGGTAGGGAAGATGCACATATAAATAAACCAAGCAACCAAACAAACTAAACTCACCGCTATGATTAATCGAGGAAGCTTCAGGGTACTGTGATTTACTTCTTTCCTGACCATCTTAGCATTTAAAAATTAACTCCATTGTAGAACTCACCACATTCTTTTTTTAACTGTTCTGGAAGTATTTACACACAGATCTTACCCATCATCACATGGCCCGAATTCTAGAAAGTGTTGATTTTTTTTTTTCTTTTATATTCAGTGAGTTGGTCACAGTGAATATCAAATAAATATTGGTTGGATCAATGGATTGACGGAGTAGCTTCAGGCAATGGAGAACCTGCTAATGGTTGCTGGTCATCCTTGGTCAGTCCTAGGACCTGGCACAGGGATGATTCACAATCTGGCTGATTGTTTTGAAGGATGCACAGGAGCCACCATCCTCATAGTTGAACATGAATCTATAGTATTTTGCTATATATCTGAGAAAGGTCCTAGTACTTGAAGGTGAGGTCACCTTCAAAGAATTCATGACAGGATTTTCATATGGAAGAAAGACCTGTCTGAGATGATGTTCTGGGCATGTTTATATTTTAGGCTTCTTTTAGGGTTTTGTGAGTTCTTCAGCATGTAAACCAGGTCAGGCTGAACTCTGGGAGAATCTGCAATAAGCAGCACATTTTTCTGAGATCGGCAAAGCTGGGTGAGGGCAAGAAATTATAGTAATTAGCAACACAGCACCAATTTAGTTTCTAGAAGAAATCAGGCCCTCCTAATGCCAGAAAAATAAGGAGTCAAAACAAAGTTCTCTCTGTGTGAAGCACTGCCTTCTAAAATTAGGGGAAATTGCTGGAAAGTCATCACTGACAGTGATTAAGAGTCTGACCAAGAGAGGACATCTGAATTAAAAATGAGAGCTCTGCCTTTCAAAATCTTGAAGCCAGTTCTGCCTGAGCATTGTGACTGCCCTCTTCTAGCCTGTCACAGGTTGGGGTGGCTGGAATTCCCTGATGTCTTGGGAGGATGGCCAGTCTTGTTGGTCTGGTCCCATCATAATGAAGATTTTCTGCCGGCGAGTTCTGTAAAACTTCAATTTCCATCTTCTAGTAAACGGTTTATAATTCCATACTTTGGTGTGTATATGAGAAAATCTATGTGTCAGTTGCACAAAGTTCATAGAAAGAAAAAAATTGTACTCCCTGTGACATTGACCTGTGTCCAGAAAATAACAAATCTTCAAGGAAGAAGAGATTACTTCCCATTCAATAGAAGTCATCACATGAACCTTTAGGCACCTTTACCTCAGCCTGAGAAACCATGACAGCGTCTAAAAGTATATTTGTTTTGGTCTAAGGCCAGAGACCTGGATGCCAGAGTCTCTGGATACCAGAAAGGATGACCCATATCATCTTTTTCTCTTTTCTCTACTCCCATCCCCTTACTTAACTAAGCCTATCCAAGCATAGCAGATTATGTCCATAAAGATCTCGGCTGCTGAAGACCCTCAGAAATCTATGGGGTTACAATTCGATTTTACATTTCTTTTACAAAGCATCATTTATTAGCATGTGCGCAGATATAGCCAGGTCACATAATGTTACAATTATTTGGTTTTCCTTCTAGATTTTGAGCATTTCTTATTCATCTTCTCTTTCCTTCTAGGAGAGAGCCTGGCAGAAGGCATGACCTCAATGATTTTTTATTGAATAAATAAATCAACAAGAAATGCTCTTTTTAATAAAATAAATGGAAATATCTTTGATACATTTGCTGATTATAAAAGTCCGCAAGTTCATTGTAAAAGTAAAAAGCAGTAACTCATATATACAAAAATTTCTAATGTAATATCTTCTCCCAGAGATAACCACTAGTAGGTTAGATGTATATAGTCTCAGAGTTTGCAAGAAAGAAAGAATGAAAGAAAGAAGGAAGGAAGGAAAAGAAAGAGAGGGAGGGAAGGAGAGAAAGACAGAGAGGAAAGGAGGCAGAACGGAGGGAAGACACCTATCTCTCACCATATACAAAAATCAACTCAAAACGGATAAAAGACTTAAATGTAAGGCCTGAAACTATAAAACTACTAGAAAGAAACATAGGGGAAACACTTCAAGACATCAGTCTGCATAAAAGTTTTATGGGGAAGACTTCTAAAGCACAGACTCAAAAAGCAAAACAGACAAATGGGACTACATCAGATTTAAAAGATTCTGCACAGCAAAGGAAACAATCAACAGAGTGAAGAGGTAATCTGCAGAATGGGAGAAAACATTTGCAAACTATTCATCCAACAAGGAATTAATATCCAGAATATACAAGGAACTCAAACAATTAAATAGCAAAAAAATAAATAATTAAATTTT
>NW_007727008.1:145743-146988 GCF_000696425.1 Galeopterus variegatus
CTGAGGGTTGCGATCCATTGCCGGACACGGAAAAAGACAAAAGACAAAAAAAAAAAAAAAAAAATTCACGACATCACTAATGATCAGAGAAATGCAAAACCACAATGAAATTTCATCTCACTCCAGCTAGAATGGCTATTATCAAAAAGACACAAAACAACAAATGCTGGTGAGGATGTGGAGAAAAGAAAACTCTTATACATTCTTGGTGGAAATGTAAATTAGCTCAGCCATTATGGAAAACAGTACAGAGCTTCCTCAGAAAACTAAAAATAGAACTACCATATAATCGAGTAATGTCATTACTGAGTATTTATCCAAAAGAAAGGAAATCAATATCCAAAGAGATATCTGCACTCCAATGTTTATTGCAGCACTGTTTACAATGATCAAGATACAGAATCAACCTGTGGCCATCAACAGGTGAAGGATTAATGTGGTATACACACACAATGGAATACCACTGGGCCATTAAAAAAAGTGAAATCCTGTCGTTTGTGGCTACACAGATGAACCTGAAAGACATTATGTTAAGTGAAATAAGTCAGACACAGAAAGATAAATACTGCATGTTCTCACTCACATGTCAGAGTTAAAAACAGGGAGCTTATGGAAGTAGGGAGTAGAATTGAAATTACTAGAGGCTGGGAAGGGTAGGGGTGAGGGAAGATAGAGGTTGGTTAATGGATACAGAATCACAGCTAGATAGGAAGAATAAGTTCTAGTATTCTATAGTAGTGCTAGGTGTCTAAAATGATTTATGTACTTTTCAAGTGGCTAGAACAGGGAAGTTCAAATATTCTCATCTCAAAGAAATGATAAATGTTTGTGGTGAGGGATATGTTAATTAGCCTGATTTGATTATCATGCGGTGTATACAAATATTGAAATATTACTCTGTACCCCATAAATATGTACAATTATTATGTGTCAATTAAAAATAAAATTAATTTAAAAAGAAAAACAAAAAAACACACAATATGTATTTTCCACAATTACATATACATATACATTTAAATGTACATGTAGTTATAGAAAATACATGTGAACATATATGTGTATTTATATGTATATGTGTGTGTACATATATGTATGCATGTATTCACGCAGCACATACAAATACATAGGAGATAAAAGATGTGTAAGAATATGATTATTAATGAGGAGGAAAAGAACCAGAATATGAGGATGGAAAATAACCTAGGGATGGTTTTGCTTATTTATAATGATTTTAGGTTTTTTAAC
>NW_007727008.1:147489-151269 GCF_000696425.1 Galeopterus variegatus
AGCATGATACAGTGGCTAAAATCACAGATTCAGGAGCCAGACAGTGAATTTGTGGCCCAGATTTGTCACTTTCTATCCATGTGACCTTGAGCTATTTACCTTCTCTGTGCCTCAATTTCCTTACTAATAAAGTCGGGGTAATGTACCTATCTCATAGTGTAATAATGAGGATTCTTTCTAAATAACTTAGAAAATATCTGTTGCACAGTAATCATGTTTGTTAGCCATTATTTAAATGTTCTATAATGTTTATAGATTTGTAAATATTTTCTGAAACAGAAAAATAATATGGAATCTGTCGGATGAGAGTAATTAAGAGATGGCCATTGGGAGAAGGGTAGGACATCATAACACAATACACAGCAAGATAATCTAAAATTTCTCTTCACATTTGATTTTCTTTCCCCTAAGCCCCCTCTTCCTTGCTGGATTTTTCTTCCAGTTTTTTTTTTTTCTCCTGTGTAGGGTCTGTCCCCCACCTGGTCTCCTTCAGTTTGGCCTCTCCACTCAAGTCTTCTGAAGGCTTGGCAACCAAGGAACAAGCCAAGGATCTTTGGTAAATTGGAGGGAAAAGGGGAAAGATTGACTGTTGCAAATGCACATGAAGTTCTTTTTTTGCACCTTGACATATTGATAATCATTTTTCTTTTCCAAGAATGAATGGCAGTTGCCTAAATGCCAAAGGTAACAGCTGGTAATTCATCTTTTCCAGGTCCTATCGCCCTGCTGTTTGAGGCCCCTGGGATGCACAGGGAACAGCGCGGGAAGGAGCAGAGCTCCCACCTGAGTGGCACAGGTGCACCGCAGCCTGACCCAAGCAACAGCAGGATCACTCCCTGCCCTTCATTCACCTCTCAAGTCGCCAGCAGCCTGTGGGAGGAGAAGGGGCACCAGAGGCCTCCTCCGCACCCTGATACTCAAACAGAATCAGAGATTTCCTCTCCAGTCCCGCCAGCCCTCAGTGGGTCGCAAGTCAAGCTGATGCTTCTTAAATGCCTATCTTGCCGAGGTGTAGGAGGAGAGGCAGGGTGGGGATACTGAGACTGGGAGGTAAGAGCTCGTCTAGCCCCTTCACTTACTCTCCATCCCTTCCCAGGGCACCCACACACCAGACAGAATCTAGCCACTTAGTTTAATTCTTTGNGCACAGGTGCACCGCAGCCTGACCCAAGCAACAGCAGGATCACTCCCTGCCCTTCATTCACCTCTCAAGTCGCCAGCAGCCTGTGGGAGGAGAAGGGGCACCAGAGGCCTCCTCCGCACCCTGATACTCAAACAGAATCAGAGATTTCCTCTCCAGTCCCGCCAGCCCTCAGTGGGTCGCAAGTCAAGCTGATGCTTCTTAAATGCCTATCTTGCCGAGGTGTAGGAGGAGAGGCAGGGTGGGGATACTGAGACTGGGAGGTAAGAGCTCGTCTAGCCCCTTCACTTACTCTCCATCCCTTCCCAGGGCACCCACACACCAGACAGAATCTAGCCACTTAGTTTAATTCTTTGTATATATTTTTTCTGACCTTCAGTAAATAATCTCACCCTGTTACATAATTTATTTTACTATTTTTATATTTATAGGACTTTTAAGCTAGTTTTTTTATATCAGAAATTTCTACTAAGGTAATCTTAAGTATTATTTATGGTTTAATCTATTGGGTAATAATCATTCTTTAATTTTTTAATAAGGGACGTTAACTGGTTTTGGGGTGGAACATAAAGAAATGCATTCATGCTTCTCCTTATGAACCACCACTCTTTCTAAGGCTCTTTGATGTTGAAGGAGCTGTCTGAGCACTGTCAGCCATGATGGGCTGTGGATGCTAGAAACCTCTTCCAGAACCAGCCCAGGTCCCTGGCTACTTTGACAATCTGAGGAGTGAGATCCTAGGCTGGGCAGCTCCAAAAGCCCATAAGCTGCTAGAGAACCATAATTTTTAATTTTTGCGTGCACCTTTTGATTATCCTTATCAGCTCATTTTAATTTCTTGTTTATCTATTTTCCATTGGAACAGAAAGTATTGTCTTTAGAAAGGAGAGGGTACCAGTGTATGCCCCAAATCTGCAGATACGCCTTTTCTGCATTAGTTGGCCTTAAACAGGCTCCTTTTCATACTTCAAAACCAATTACCATGGTGATCACAATTAAGATTTAACTGTAGTCAAATAGGAAACTTTGAATGCTTCATTTTGAACTATTCAGGTTACTTATGAGATGCTCAGATCAAATATTCCCCCCAAAAATCCATGGAAACCATACAAATGATGTTGCCATTTGTTTCCAAGATGTTCAGTCTCTGATTGGAGATTGTCCTATATAGTCAGGCCAGATTTACATCATAACAGGCTGCAGCTCCAACCTGGAGCAGGGGTGGGATGAGGGCAAAAAGACGCAGCAGTGTCAAAACAGAAATGGGGAGTCTACTCCTGTTAGGGGTCTCCAGCAGCTTATTGGTTTTTGGAGCTGCCCAGCCTAGGACCTCACTTTTCAGATTGTCAAAGTAGCCAGGGATCTAGGCTGGTTCTGGAAGAGGTTTCCAGCATCCACAGCCCATCATAGCTGACAGTGCTCAGACAGCTCCTTCAACATTAAAGAGCCTTAGAAAGAGTGGTGGTTCATAAGGAGAAGCATGAATGCATTTCTTTACGTTCCGCCCCCAAACCAGTTAACTTCCCTTATACCAGGGACGTCTTTTCTTATGAGTCTTCAGTGGCTTGATAATTAAAGATAACTTTTTAAAATCTAAGTATTAGTACTGAAAATGAGCTTAAACACAAACCCAATTTGGCACTTTATTGGAATCAATAAATACTTCATGAATTTTTCATTACAAGAGTGAAAGTTTCATCTTTCTAAACTAGTTTGTTTTGTCATGATCACAAATCTCGATTAAAGAATCCTCTAAGTGTTATAACATAGAACTATCTTTATTTATTGGGTTCTACTGCTGGGCTTCAATGTTCTGGAGCACAAATAAAGAGCACCCCAAACAAAATTCTGAATTAATGAGGTTTATTTCTGTTGGGTGTGCCACATGTCACAGATGCTCCCCTTACAGGATGCTGGTGGCCTTTCGACTTGAGAATGTCATAGCCGTCTATGACACCCATTACCGGCAGCCTTGATTTGTTCTCCAGAGAGATCACAAGGGCATGACACCCCTCCCCTTCCCAGTTGTCCCCACCCAGGCCCCAAAGGGGAACTGAAAGAGGAACACATAACCCCGGTGAAGTGGAGACAGACCAGTGAGCATGTGTACAGCCCTAAACAAGCACATACAAATACCACTGTGTACTGCGCATTTACTGGCCTCAAATCAGCGTGATAAAGACACAATATCTGTTCCCTCTCCTGGTTACTTCACAAACAGGGATATCTGCCATTTCGTGGAGGCACAGTAATAGGTGACATTTATTGAGATCTTCCTATGTGCCAAGCACCGTTCAACATATGCTATGAGTGTCTCAAGAGAGATTAAATAATTTGCCTAAACAGATACAGCTAAAAAGTGGTCTAGCTGGCATCTGAACACCAGCAGTATTCCTCTAGAACTCAGATGCTTTTAATCTATATACCGTTCTTTCTGCCTTAACTTTTCTTTACCTCAATTCCTTCAGAATAAAAATAATAGTAGTACTTTACTTATAAAGACGTGGTGAGGATTAAAAAAGTAATAAGTAAAATACTTGACACAGTGCCTCATACAGGGCAAAATCTTAATGAGTGTCAGTTGCTATGGAGAGTTGATAACTTGCCCAAGTCACAGTAGTAAGTAGCTGAACCAGGAC
>NW_007727008.1:151751-158787 GCF_000696425.1 Galeopterus variegatus
CAGTTGCTATGGAGAGTTGATAACTTGCCCAAGTCACAGTAGTAAGTAGCTGAACCAGGACTGCCACCCAGCGAGACTGCTCCTGGGGTCCACTCTTAACCCCACCCCTGCCTGCTGCTCTGAGTCAGTGACAGTGCAGGTAAAGAGCCCAGCGCAGTGACCTCAGTTGCTATGGAGAGTTGATAACTTGCCCAAGTCACAGTAGTAAGTAGCTGAACCAGGACCGCCACCCAGGGAGACTGCTCCTGGGGTCCACTCTTAACCCCACCCCTGCCTGCTGCTCTGAGTCAGTGACAGTGCAGGTAAAGTGCCCAGTGCAGTGACTGGCACAGGGGAGCTCTCAGGGGAGGTCAGTCTCATTCCTCTCCTACGTCTCCTTTCTCTCCTCACTGCCGGTCAAGCCAAAGCACAGAAACACTTTCTTATTTAAGGTATTAATGACCAACTTTGTAAAGAGAAGCCTGATCCAATTCTACCGCATGCTTCCCTTCTCATGGTTACACACAAGACGAGAAGTAAAGCACATGAAACAGAAGACATGACTTTAAAATATAAATCTGTATTTGGCTTTGCCTCCCTTCCCCATTGTTATCTTGCTCCATTCTATTAAAACTGCCAGGATGGAACGTATTCCTAATTAGTCATGATGCATCATCTGCCTCGTGTCGAACACAACGCCTAGATTACTCACCTACTCAGAGTGAGATATGTTAGGCATGCTGCACATTTAATTGTGCAATGACAGCACTTGCTATAAGTGAACCTTCAAGTTTCAGTTTTGAAGGAAGTTGGCAGTTACCTTCTATGTATTTAGCAATGCAGTAGTCCACTTTCAGCTTTTTCTCCTTAAGAAATCTTGTACTGTACATGTTGTAGAAGACAGTCACATGACTTTGTCCTCTGTTTTTCTCCTGCTATGGAGTCATCTTTAAACTCATGAGGAGACCACTCTGGCCTTCTTGGCTTATCTGGATTGCAAATCAAACCTTAAATATATCCACAGAAAAATGTTAGCAGCTCAGAGTCTTTTAAGGAGGAAAACAGCACACGTTCCCTTCTTCACCTTTCTCCTGTCTCTCTTCCCTCTTCCACTGCCACCTCCCTAAGCCAATCGGGAAACATCTCAAAAGTTGTAATTATCTTCCTGGTGTCCACCATTCCCAGCAACCCTGAATAAATCCTTTGCTGCCATACTTTTAAAACATGAATCTGGTAACACCTTTTATCTGATACATCTTATTGCCTGAAACACTTTGTTTCACTCATTGCATATGCATCTATCTCTACTATAGACCCTTTGACTTCCTGAGAGGTGGTCTTACGCACCTTTGTATGCACTGATTCTATACTGGCCTAGCACATGGTAAATAGACAGGAAATGCTGTTGAATAATGAATTATATGCCCAGAACCCATGTGGCTCAGTACCGGTGTCATGTTTAAGAAATACACTTCAACTGGCAGAAGTAATTAAAAATAAATTTCATTCTTTACTCAAATATCTTGTAGGACATTAAAAGAAATCCAAACAAATAGTCCACAGCAACACTGACTAAAACCCCTTTCTTCTACTTTTTCCATACCCACAACTGCTCCAGCTCACTTTCTTCACCCTCGAAATATCAAACGTTTTTTCTTTTCCTCTTCTCTCTTCCTGTCTTTCTCAGTTATTTATTATGTAGGCGTATTTTGCTTCTGACTTAGCAAGAAGAAATCCTTCCTTTTCTGGAGGAAAGAACAGGGAAACTGGGTTGAAAATGATAAGATTCTCACTAGGTACCTGGAGAAGAGAGGAGACGTGAACACTCCTACAGTTGTAGATCTATCCCACCACAGTTATAATAATAACAGAGTTTGACCTCCAGTTAAATGGGGGTTGGGGGGAACACACTTGTCATGTGTTTGCCCATGACTGTGTTCAATAGCTTCAGACAAATGACACTGCTCCAACTTTTATTGATGCATATCTCTTGTATATTTTCTACTTCAATTGTCACCAGAGGACTTTTCTGAAGGCAAGAAAGTTTAAATTCGTTCTGATATATTGGGTGGTTTGATAATTAAAGGTAATTTATACATAAACATTACCAACAAAAAGAAGATTCCTTTGTTCTTCAAGAACTGGCCATCATCTCCATTTACCTCCTACTTACACACTCCATTCTGGGTATTTATTGAACTGGGATCATTACCACAACGTCATTGTTGGATGTGTCTTTTGACTAGAATGATATAAGAGGTTGGGATATCTAAGAATCTAGAAGCAATTTTTTGGCTCCGGTGGTAGGTGAGGACAAGCAGTGTTAGATCTCCATGTCTTGGATTTGACATACGACAGGAGACTAGGTCATGTAGGGTCTAAAGATGGTGCAGTGTAAATAAGCACGACCACTTTTATGCTTTTTCAAGTGTTTTCTCAGAATGATGTTTCTCCTTTAGATTCTTTTAGATTTTAGTAAATTTACTTTTGGAAAATTCCAGTATACTTCAACAGGGCTAAGGGGAAGTAGGGGAGGGGCATTGTGGCCTCCGTTTAGGTCAGGGAGAAAATGAGAAACGCTGGCCTCCGGGGAACTTGTAAGGCCTCGGGTGTGGACTTAAAGGTCAGAGAAATTTGTAGTTTAAACATTGCATGTGTGTGTTCGTGTTTGTGTGTGTGTGTTAATGAGAGAAAAGAGGAGAATGTAAAAATTAAAGAAAAAGCATTCAAACCCTAGCTCAGCAGAATTTTCCTGACGTGAGGCCAGCCTGTCTCATCATTGCATCCTCCGCACATCAGTGTGGCCACAGCTCCTCTAGCTTTCTGTATCCATTCCCTATTGCTACCATGACAAATCACCACAAACTTAATGGCTTAAAGCAACAAAAAATGATTATCCAATTATTACTATAGGGCGCAATTCCAAAATGGCTCTTACAGAGCTAAAATCAAGCCACTGGCAAGGCTATACTCTTTCTGGAGGGTCTAGATGAGAATGTTTTCTTGCTTTTCCAGCTTCTGCAGGAGGCCCACGTCCTTGCCTTACGGCCCTTTCTTCCATCCTGTAAGCCAGGAGTTACCATCTTTGAATCTCTCTCTGACTCTGATACTCCTGCCTCCCTCTTTCACTTATTGAAGGTCCTTTATGTAATATTAGATAGGGCCCACTCAAATATTCCAGGATCATTGCACCCTCTGACGATTTTTACAGTAACCACATCTTCAAAGTCCCTTTTACCATGTAAGGTAAAATATTCACATGTTCTAGTGATTAGGACATGAACATCTTTGTGGGACCAACATACTGCTTGCCACACCTTGATGTTCTGTACTTTCTGCTACTCCCATTTGACCATTTTGGAACAAGATGGTGATCCATGAAATGATAAGCCACCAGCTTTTTTCACCAGCTCACAATGTTTCTGAGATCAGAAACCTAACAAAATGCCCTTCTGGGACCACATTTTGGAACAAGATGGTGATCCATGAAATGATAAGCCACCAGCTTTTTTCACCAGCTCACAGTGTTTCTGAGATCAGAAACCTAACAAAATGCCCTTCTGGGACCATTGCACAAACTTTCTACTTGAAATGCTTTTCTTCTTGCCTGAGGCATCTTCCCTTTCTGTTGCCCTTCATCTCCATCTTTAGAAATCTCATTTTCTGAGCTTCACTTCATATCATACCACCTTCATGAAAACTTGTCAGATCTCCCTTAACCATGAGTCGGGTATCACTCTCTAGAATCCCATCACATTCTGTTTCCCTTTAAATATGTATATCATATGATACGCATGCATATGTATAATATGTATGTGTATATATGTATGATATCTATACATATGTATGTAGCATATATAAGTTTTGTAAGTCTCTACTGCATAGTTATTTCATGTGTGCTTTTTCTTTGAAACCATACAGCAATGTAAATTTCGTATTATTACCCAATTTTAGATATAAGGGAACAAAATCAGAGAATTTAATGTGCCCAAAGTCATACCCTTAATTCAAATGTCCTTTCTTCTATACTATGGCCCTTGTGGTTTACATTCATTGGTGTGCTTGTTTAATCCTCTCTGCTAAACTAAAACTAAACTTGCAGAGTATTTCTTATCTTTTACAGTTGCTATTTGCTCAACGCTCGGTAAGTATTTCTTGAATTCTTAACTATGCTTAGTCCCTCAGGATTTTGTGTGCTATTAGATAGTATACCCGTCCACTTGAATACTGAATGTATCCTTTTACCTTTTAACATGGATTAACGTCTCTTCAGATATAAAATAATAGTGTTAGAGATGAAAGAGATCATCTCACAATAGAGTTAGTTGTTCTTTTTGTACCAACAGGAGAAAATAAGAAAATTAGTCATGATATACTAGCTGAATAAATGAAATGTAATAAAATGCTATGAAATTATTAGGCAAACTGACCAATTTCCTGGTTGATGAGATGTGACTCTATGGTGCCCAGAAAAGTACTTACATATAAAAGGCCCTTTAGAAAATGTTGGTTTAATTAAGGAACTTCTTTCGTTGTGACTACTAAACACCAAAACAAGAACTCAATTTAGCCAAATATTTTAAGCAATCAGTCAACTCAATGAAAAACATCAGTCAAGGTATTTTTCATTGAATCAATTAGTTGTTAGATTGACAAGAATGACTTTATCAGTCAAAAAAGCTGATTTAGGGCCGGCCCGGTGGCGCACTGCTACAGTGCGCTGCTTGGGAGCGTGGCGGCACTCCCGCCGAGGGTTCGGATCCCACATACAGACCGGTTCCCGCTCACTGGCTGAGCGAGGTGCAGGTGCAACACCGAGGGTTGCGATCTGTTGCCGGACACGAAAAAAGACAAAAAGGAAAAAAAAAAAAAAGCTGATTTACATATAAACACAAAATTTGTTTGAAAAAGATAATCTCATTCACTCTCACAATAGAGTTAGTTGTTCTTTTTGTACCAACAGGAGAAAATAAGAAAATTAGTCATGATATACTAGCTGAATAAATGAAATGTAATAAAATGCTATGAAATTATTAGGCAAACTGACCAATTTCCTGGTTGATGAGATGTGACTCTATGGTGCCCAGAAAAGTACTTACATATAAAAGGCCCTTTAGAAAATGTTGGTTTAATTAAGGAACTTCTTTCGTTGTGACTACTAAACACCAAAACAAGAACTCAATTTAGCCAAATATTTTAAGCAATTAGTCAACTCAATGAAAAACATCAGTCAAGGTATTTTTCATTGAATCAATTAGTTGTTAGATTGACAAGAATGACTTTATCAGTCAAAAAAGCTGATGTACATATAAACACAAAATTTGTTTGAAAAAGATAATCTCATTCATCCTGTGGATCTAAAACAGGTTTTCCAGAGGGGACAAGGCTAAGATCGCGTTATCAGGGAAAAGAAATGTGGAAATTAAATTGATCATTGATCACTGAGTAGAGGCCAGGAATTGAGAATCAGGTGAAGGCGGTGGGGTGGAGGTGGGGGTGGGCAGCAAGAGCAGCTTGGTATTGCTAGAACGCAGAGTGTGAGGGGGACCGTGGGGGTAAGGCTGAGGGGAAGATGTGAGCCAGGTTGTGGAGGCCTGGTGGCCATGCTAGGACTTTATTCGGAAGGCTGTGGTAAACCACCACAGGATTACAAGCAGGGCCCATTGCACCCATCTGAGTTGCCATGCAAACCTCTGACTTCCCCTTTGACCTCTCTTTTTTCTCATTTTTTCATCTCTCTTTTTTTCTCCTCAGTGTATTTCTTATGCATGCTAAGTGTTCTCAGCCATGCTTCGGAAATCACTGTAAGCAAAAACGTTGCAGCTTAGCTAGTCAAGTCCTCTCCCCCAGAGGCTGGAAATTATTGTATAGGATGAGACCATTTACTATGCACTGTGGTACAGGCTAGAATGCTCTGATCAAACCAATGACATTCAGATGGAAGATGCTGAAGGTCTCAACCATCATTCAAACTTTATCCCCAACAATTGACTTAATCCCACTAAGTTCCAAAATGGATAAAAAAAGAAAGTCCACTCCAAAATTGAGACAACTAACTCCTTCAGAACACTGAGTTATTTTGTTTTAGATAATCTCGCACATTCTGGAAGTGGTGAAATAAGAGGAGATTTGTGATTATATGTCCTCAGGTGATTATTTTGGCCCTAGGAGGGGTGGGGGAGGGCAGAGAGTGGTGATGATAGAACATGAAAGTCATGAGCAATATCAGTTCCAGAGTCAACAGCTGACTTCCTCACCCCAGCAGTCTCTTGTCCTAGTTCTTACCTCTTCACTTGCCTCTACGGGTGCTAAAAGGAGCACAAACTGAGGGCTGTTGGGTAGGTGAAGGGCCAGTCTAATTAAAAAATATGTTGGTGCTCTGAAATTCACTTACTGGGAGTTATGGACCCAGTTGTGCCCCCCCCCCCACCCCTGTCACCAAATTCATATGTGGAAGCCTTAACCCCCAGTGTGACTGCATTTGGAGAGAGGGCCTTTAAGGAGGCAATTAAGGTTAAATGAGGTCATAAGGGTGAGGCCCTAATTTAATAGGACTGGTGCCCTTATAAGAAGAAGAGGAGGTGCCAAAAACTCTCTGTTTTTGTCTCTCTCTGCATATGCACAATGGAAAGCCCACGTGAGGACACAGTGAGTTGCATCTGCAAGCCAGGAAGAAAGGCCTCACCAGAAACCAACCCCACTGGCACCTTGATCTTGGATTTCCAGCCTATAGAACTGTGAGAAAATAAATTTCTGTTGTTNAAGGTGTGCCCTAGATTTTCTTCACGCTTTGAGGGGGAAAAGAAGTATCCTCTTTAGGAACCAATTTTTGCATTTCTTGTTAGGAATCTGATCTTTTTTGACAAAACGAGGGAATGCTTTTATGTTGAAAATGAGATCTTTGCTTTATTTTCTATTTTCCTCACAAAAACCTCTCCTACCGATCTATCTCTTCCTTAGGAACAGTTTTAATAAAGATATTAAAAATATACTTATCACAGTACATAGTAATTACAGGAAGATGTTACAAATCTCCTTTGCAAATGTCCAAATTCTC
>NW_007727008.1:159615-161269 GCF_000696425.1 Galeopterus variegatus
GAGGAGGTGCCAAAAACTCTCTGTTTTTGTCTCTCTCTGCATATGCACAATGGAAAGCCCACGTGAGGACACAGTGAGTTGCATCTGCAAGCCAGGAAGAAAGGCCTCACCAGAAACCAACCCCACTGGCACCTTGATCTTGGATTTCCAGCCTATAGAACTGTGAGAAAATAAATTTCTGTTGTTTAAGCCCCATAGTCAATGACATTTTGTTAGAGCAGCCCTAACTAATTAATACATAAGGGTTATTGAGACATTTAACATAACCCCTGCTTTGCTGAGTTCCTAGAGCCCAACTCAGGCTGGAGTAGACCAGAGTATACACAGTCAGACCCTTTGTCCTGAAACCAACAAATAAAAACAAAAACTTGTAAATTAATTACATAGGAAACACATATGGGCATAGCAAAATATTCATATAGCACACACAGTGTTATGGACTTAATTTTGTCCCCCCCAAAATTCATAGTTAAAATCCTAACCCCCAGTGTGATGGTACTTGGAGATGGGGCCTCTAGAAGATATTTATGCTTAGATAAGGTCATGAGAGTGGGGCCCTCATAATGGGTTTAGTGCCCTTATGAGAAGAGTCACCAGAGGGCTTGCTTTCCTTCCCTCTCTGACATGTAAGGACACAGTGAGAAGGTGGCCATCTGCAAGCCAGGAAAAGAGCCCTCACCAGAAATTCAACCATGCCGACACCCTGATCTTGGACTTCCAGCTTCCAGTACTATGACAAAATAAATTTCTGTTGTTTAAGCTACTAAGTCTACGGTATTTTGTTATGGCAGCCCAAGCAAACTAAGACACATGAGATTTGAGAAAGTTTTAAATTCACCATCTCATCCCAGACCCTTGCTCCTGCAGTCCTTTTTTCTTAGAGGCCACCTCTGGAAAATATTACTATTAATGTGCTAGAATATAGACAAATGAATTAATATAGACAATCAAATCCCCCTTTTTATGTGAATGAGAACATTCTACATATACTGTTCTGAGCCTTGCTTTTTTTTTTACTTTAAATATTTTATATCAACTCATTTCAAAGTAGATATAAATGTAGAGGGGCTTTATATTTTAAAAGCTGTGACTTATATCACTTATAAGGACGTAGCACAATTTGTACAACCTATCTTCTGTTGAAAAGACCTTTAAGTTTTTTCAATCTTTGTGCTTTAATACAAATGATGACACAATAAAATAGATGTACATTCATATCTGGCACATATACAAGTATAATGTGTGATAGAGTTTGGATGTATTGTCCTCCCAGAATTCTTGGAAATCTGATCCCCCGTGTGACAGTTTGATTCACGGGGGTGGATCCCTCCTGAATGGATTAATGCTCTCCCTAGGTGAGGGGAATAATGAGCGAGTTCTTGCTCTATTAGTTCCCACGAGAGCTGATTGTTTAAAAGACCCTGGCACCTCCTCTCTCTCTCTCTCTTGCTTCCTCTTGCCATGTGATCTGCTTGTATCTGCTGCTGGCTGCCATTTTTTGCCATGTGTAGAAGCAGCCTGAGGCCCGCACTAGATCTGTCCCAGAATCGTAAGCCAAATAAACCTCTGTTCTTTATAAATTACCCAGAATAACTTACCCAGGTATTCTGTTATAGCAACACAAAATGGACGAAGACAATGTGTAAGATAAATT
>NW_007727008.1:162304-167110 GCF_000696425.1 Galeopterus variegatus
TTCTACCTAGGACTAGAAAAGAAAGGGAATAGAAATAAAGGACTGTATTTTACTACCCCACACTAGCGAATGTGCTTAGATTTCTTTAGTAAGCTTTGGGGAAAGGAGATTATTTTCCTGAGAAAATGTTCAGTGTCGTCATCGACACTCTGAGCAAGGCTGGACTACTTCAGAGGATGTCATCAGGTTTGCTCAGGTGAGTCAAAGATGTTTTAGCTTTGTTCTGTCCTTGTTCTCTCAGTGGGGGAGGAATGTAATAAGAGACGTTTGCACTTTAAAACTCTCCCAAAAGACATTAGTGTGTACAGATTTTCCCAGTTCCAGCTGGATATTTTTCTTAACAAAAGGAGGTCTGCTGGGTAAATGAGGAATAAACCCTGATGGATTCTTACTAGTCATATGATGTTTTAAACTATTAGAGATTTGGTTTGAGGACCCAAAGTATAGAAGCGTCAGGGGATTAGTAGTTTACTAAAATACTGTACATTCTAGTCAATTTGCAGGGGCTTCCTGGACTTTTGGTACTGTAGCTGAACAGCTGAACATTTATCCTCTGGCTAAAATTATTTTTTATTTAATGTTTAATTGACATTTGAAACAAACATAATCAGAAATATCTTTTAGTGTTTTGGGGTTTTTTTAATCCTTTGGCTCAGGGAAGCATTTCACTGTTGACCATGACTAAGTCAAACCCCCGACTTAAAGACTGAAGAGCACCATGTACTTCTCCTTACTTATCACAGTTGTAGTTTATATGTATCTTATTTGTTAGTTAATATTTGATTCTTATCAGCTGTAAGCTTCATGAGGGTACAGATCATGTTTGCTTTTCTTCAACAGTGCATACCCAGCACAGTGCCAGGCATTTAATAGGTGTTCACTAACAATTAGTGGATGAATGTGTTGGCTATAAATAGAGTCTATCAAGTGATACAGAATCACAGAGGTAATTAGGGACCCAATGTAAAACTGAGAGGTGAGTTTCAATCTTTCCGTTAAATCAGAGTCTGGTGTCAATGGATAAATCAATCCAGGGCTGAAGGCATGATACCTAGATCCCATACATATATTTAAGTAATTCCACACCTTACCTAAAGAAAAAAGCACCCAGCTGGGCCGGCCCAGTGGCGCACTGCTACAGTGCGCCGCTTGGAGCGTGGCTGCGCTCCCGCCGAGGGTTTGGATCCCACATACAGACCGGCCGCTCACTGGCTGAGCGAGGTGCGGGAGCAACACCGAGGGTTGCGATCCCGTTGCTGGTCCTGGTCCGGTACAGGTCGGAAATATCTTTTAGTGTTCTTGGGTTTTTTTAATCCTTTGGCTCAGGGAAGCATTTCACTGTTGACCATGACCGAGTCAAACCCCTGACTTAAAGACTGAAGAGCACCATGTACTTCTCCTTACTTATCACAGTTGTAGTTTATATGTATCTTATTTGATTCTTATCAGCTGTAAGCTTCATGAGGGTACAGATCATGTTTGCTTTTCTTCAACAGTGCATACCCAGCACAGTGCCAGGCATTTAATAGGTGTTCACTAACAATTAGTGGATGAATGTGTTGGCTATAAATAGAATCTACCAAGTGATACAGAATCACAGAGGTAATTAGGGACCCAATGTAAAACTGAGAGGTGAGTTTCAATCTTTCCGTTAAATCAGAGTCTGGTGTCGATGGATAAATCAACCCAGGGCTGAAGGCACAATACCTAGATCCCATACATATATTTAAGTAATTCCACACCTTACCTAAAAAAAAAAGCACCCAGCTGAAGCATCCTTCTCTGACCTATGCCAGTAGTTCCCAGAAGGGTGATCCTCAGGTCAATGGCATCGACATCACCTGGGAACTTGTTGAAAATGCACATTATCAGACCTTAAGCAGACCTCCTGAGTCAGAAAATCCAGTGGTGGGGTCCAATATTCTCTTTTAACAAGCCCTCCACATGGTTTTGGGGCATGCTAAAATTTGAGAGCCTCTGATATACACAAATCTTATCACTGTTACCTAAAAGAAATAATGGAAAAGGAAGACCAATGAAAAAGTAGGGTATAAATTTCTTGGTGGAGATTTGAATAAAAAATGAAGGAAGAAACTGGATACCAGAGTCCACACAGATGTCTTAGTTGTGTTCAGCAGTTTCCAGAAAAGTGCCTTGGAGAGGATACCCCACCACATTTCTATTCTTGCCGTCATTTTACTGTTTTTGCAGAATCTCATTTAGAGCCTGACTATCTGCATACAAAACACTTTAAATACCAAAGGTGGCCTGAGAATAATCCCTTTATTTAATAAAGCTTATTAAACAATAATATTAAGATACCTAAAGTACAAAATAATACTAATAATAGACAATATTTATAGGAGGGAAGTAGCATAACGATTAGGAGTACAGGCTAGATTTAGGTTGCCTAGTTTTGAATTTTGACTCTACCGCTTCCCAGCCGTGTGAATTTGTTTAAATTATTTTACCTTTTTGTAACTGTTTTTTCCTCATCTATAACATGGAGTTCAATAGTAGTATTGTCAGTCCCTATCTCATAGGGTTGCTGTGAGAATTAAATGAAATAATATATATGGCTTTGGCACATAGTTAATAAATATTAATCATATACCATACAGAATGTGTGTATATACATCTACATACACACACAAACACCATCACATTGAAGCAGCTGTTACTCACACTGGAGATGTGTTACGTCCATCACAAGAGCGCTAACTTCCCAACTGGGGGAGGCAGAGAAAGGTCCAGCAATTTCTATCTTCCCTTTCNGTGCCTTGGAGAGGATACCCCACCACATTTCTATTCTTGCCGTCATTTTACTGTTTTTGCATAATCTCATTTACAGCCTGACTATCTGCATACAAAACACTTTAAATACCAAAGGTGGCCTGAGAATAATCCCATTATTTAATAAAGCTTATTAAACAATAATATTAAGATACCTAAAGTACAAAATAATACTAATAATAGACAATATTCATAGGAGGGAAGTAGCATAACGATTAGGAGTACAGGCTAGATTTAGGTTGCCTAGTTTTGAATTTTGACTCTACCACTTCCCAGCCGTGTGACTTTGTTTAAATTATTTTACCTTTTTGTAACTGTTTTTTCCTCATCTATAACATGGAGTTCAATAGTAGTATTGTCAGTCCCTATCTCATAGGGTTGCTGTGAGAATTAAATGAAATAATATATATGGCTTTGGCACATAGTTAATAAATATTAATCATATACCATACAGAATGTGTGTATATACATCTACATACACACACAAACACCATCACATTGAAGCAGCTGTTACTCACACTGGAGATGTGTTACGTCCATCACAACAGCGCTAACTTCCCAACTGGGGGAGGCAGAGAAAGGTCCAGCAATTTCTATCTTCCCTTTCTCCACTCACCCTTCGCCAGTAGGGACTAAAAATTACCAGCAGGCTGGAAGGGTTCTCTTGATTGGGAGAAGGGGAAGTCTTATCAGAAGGAGGTGCTGCAATCAACTCCAGATCCGAGTGGGGATCCTACATCTTAGTGGACCACCAGCACCAAGGAGCCAAGTGGGAGCTGAGTCCGTGATGAGAAAGTCTGGCTGCCATTTGTGGGACTTCCCTAAGAACAGGAAAAGTGTTCAGGTGATGAATAGCCCAAAAGACAAATGTCCCCTATGAACGTCATGTACAGTAACCCCTCAACAGTGGAGGAAGATCAATCCTCATAAAAGTACCATGACTGGCAAAACTACATTTGACAAGATAAAGCTATCATAACAAATAAGTTAGGGGAAAACCAGTTAAAATGGCATTAAATACCTATATTTTTAACTATACAAAGGAGTTCTAGAAGACAGCAGTCTTCGACACATGTTAGAGTCATCAAAACATTATGAAGCAACTGTTCTAGTAGGTGAAACTTTCTGCCACCCCGCTGTTTAGGAAACATCGTGTCTGCGTTGGCAGCTGCTGAGGAGAGTTCACCACAGATTTTGTATGAGAACCTTGCACCTCTTTGAGCAGGGGAAATTTAGAGTCATTGATATTGTCCCCTACTTTCCTTTCAAGTCTGAGCAAGATGCTGGGATAATCACTGACCTTTTTGTACCTTTTCACAATTCTTTTCAGAGCCTAGTCTACACATACATGAGAAAGTGGAGCATAAACAGATCTCCCTCCACCTGACCCCCGGATTGTCCATGTCCTCAATGAAAGAAAGAGGCCATAACTGCAGTCCTGATGTTTAGCTTAACTCTATATATGTGAAAATGCACCAAAGAAATCCTTGGAATACAGATGCAAAGCCATGTTATCTCAAAATAGCACTTGGCATAGAAATAAAGGATGTCCATATATGTTAATATGCACAGATTGATATTTGGAAGGGTATTAACCAAAACGTCAATTATCTCCAAGTGGCGATATTTTGAGGAATTTTGCTTTCTCTTACTTGTATACTTTTCTATCGTGCTCATTGTTTATAATAAACATGATTTTTATAATCTGAAAAGCAAAACCATTTTAATCTTGGAAAAAAGTTAATAATTTTATGTCTGTTGAAAGTCTTAAAACATAAAAAAATGCAGAGTCAGATTATCATGTTCCACCCAAAAAACAGTGACAGACATTTTCTTGAAACAGATGAGGTTGTAGAAATGTAGGTGCTGTCCTGTGTCTTGGGGAAAGAATTGGATACAATCTTTCTGGAGAGTAATTTGACAAGATATATCAAAAACGTTGAAAAGGTGCTTTCTAGATGGCCCAGAAATGCTACTTTTAGGAGTCTATACTAAAAAAATAATTAGATAAAT
>NW_007727008.1:168264-171118 GCF_000696425.1 Galeopterus variegatus
AGCACTGTTTCATTTAAGCACCAATTAGCTATCTTTATTTAGAATTCGGTGATCTTCTATTGGCATATCTGAAAAAATATTTCTCATTTCCTTCAGAAAGGTTCTTAATTGAGAATTCATGTTAAAACCCACGGGCCACAGTTTGTAGAGAAGGTGCAGTCAGTAGATACTTAGTTTTGTTTTCAATATATGCCTTTCTCTTCAGAGCTCTTTTGGTGAGTAAGAGTTGGCCCTGAGTAAGGGCAGAAGGGCTGGCCAGTTAGCTCAGTTGGTTAGAGTGCATCCTTGTAACAACCAAGGTCAAGGGTTTGGATCCCTGTATTGGCCAGCCTTCTCCACCACCCCCACCCCCAAAAAGAAGAAATTATGTGTTTAAACACTTTCATTCAGGGACAGAAGGTCTAAGCCTCCAATCTGATTGACTGAGTCAAGCCTCCTGAAGGCAAACTGAAATTTTCATTGGAATAGAAATCAGTGGGATTTAACACATTTAACACATATTTTATGGAAGATTACATTTCACAGCCTATAAGAGCATCACAAGTGACAAAGAACAAAATTCTCTTTGATTTTATGATGAAAATGCCTATTTAGGTCCATATTTTACAAATATGGGAACAAATACATTTTTTTTTTTTTTTTGCCTTTTTCTTAATCCTGATATAGATAGCCCAGTACTCAACTCTTACGCTTCACCTTTGGGAGTTTCTACTTTTGTGCAGTGAATAAGTTTGTTTCTTCACTTAATTTTATATTTTTCAAAGATTTGGGATCTTCAGATCATTTTCTGTTCTATGATTTGTAATCTTATTTGGAAGCTTAGAGAAGCTGGAAATCAAAAAATAAAGCATTTATATAAAGTTGATAAATTAGACGGTTTGGGTGGTGTTACTTTGTGTTGTTATTGATGCCTAGATATTCCTTTTTCTTTCAAATCATTTAGGCAAACACACCATTAAAATGTATAAAGGTTTGAGATTCAAGATAAAATATAGTATTTCTCTAATGAGAATGTTTTCAGAATAATAAAAAGACAGCTAAGTTGTCTTATTCTGAGGAAGAAATTATGTAATTTTTTCCTTGAAGTCTTGATTAAGAGAACCTGAGTAAAATTAGCCATCTTTTATAAAAGTATATACATGCAAGTATAAGTATTTTATATCAGAAAGATCAATAAAAATGCTAGTTCTTATCCTCAGAGGAAAAAAGATTGTATTATTTTATTTGAAAAAAGAAAAAAAAANTTCTAGATGGCCCAGAAATGCTACTTTTAGGAGTCTATACTAAAAAAATAATTAGATAAATGTACAAAGATACATAGTTAAACATATCATCATAGATTTGTTTATAATAACAAATTTGCAAATAATTATGGCAGGTGAGTTAAATAAATGAAGGTACATCACATAATTAAGTAATATGGAACCAATACAAGTAATGACATAAATGTGTTTGTGTGTGTATTAAATCTGGGGATATATTCATAATATTGTTATGTTACTAAAGTTTATGTGTAATATAAACTCATTTCTATTTGAAAAGAAAAACACTATGTACATGTAGATTTAGAATCTTTTCTTTCTGCTTACCTGTATTTCTAACTTTTTTACAATCAACATGATTTACTTATGTGAATAAAAATTAAACATCAGGAGGAATATTAAGTAGAGTTGTTTAACTTTGTAAAATAGTTCATGAACAAGATCTTACATGCATGCACACACACACATACNTTTTATAATAAAAATTAACTTTTAATGAGAATTTGTCAAGTATCAGTTGCACAAAATATGCGTACATAGATAGCTACCTTACGTTGGTGATCTGACCAAATGGCAAGCAGTCATAGGCTGGGCAACAGCCTGGTCCTTGCACAAAAAGATAAGCTGAGCCAGTCAATTTCCCACATGAATCATAGCTATGAAACTCCTAGATACTCAGTTAGTGGTGGGAGCTATAGTTTGAAAGTAGCAGCAGAGAGATGGAACCAGAGAGGCTGTTGTGGGTCATTTGTATGCTTAAATTATGAGGGAACAGAAACCATGGGTAAGCAAAGAGGCTGGTCAGTGGAGAAAGACATTAGAACAAATGTACAGAGAGAAGCAGAGATTCTGATAGAGAGGCAGAGACAGAGACGTAGAGACAGACAGAGACAGAGAGGCTGGTCCCAGAGCTTCCTGAAGCTTTCTGATCTCAGTTTAGCCTATCCTAGCCTTTGCAATAACTTCTTTTTCCTTTTCTTTTTTTTTTGTAACTTAAATGACCTATGACCCTAATTATCAAGAGTCAAACCACTAGATATGATAGTAGAAAACAAAACAAAATATTTTATGCAATATCATGTTATACTCAAGAAGATATAGTCATCAAAAACAGGTTGTCAGGCTGGCCAGTTAGCTCAGTTGATTACAGCGTGGTGTTGTTTGGATTCCTATACCAGCCAGCCGTCCAAAAAAAAAGAAAAAAGAAAACATGCTGTCAATAATAGATTGTATAGTAGACTTCTGTTATGTAGGCTTGTCCACAACCATGCCCCATTATTCTAATGGATCTCTGATTTTCCTCTGGGGATTATCCCCCACACACTGACCCCTCCCCTCTGCCACCACCCTCACCAGGGTAGGCATGTGACTCAGATCTGATCAACCAGCAGATGGATCTTAACACGCAGACCATGATGACAGGTAATTGGTCGTGAAAGCATTATATAAATAGGAACTATTTAATTCTTGAGAAAAATGTGACAAATAGTGTTTGGAGAAAGAAGGAAAAGTTGCAGTTAGAATTTGGTGCCATGGGCCAGCCCGTGGCTCACTCGGGAGAGTGCGGTGCTGATAACACCAAGGCCACGGGT
>NW_007727008.1:171211-173332 GCF_000696425.1 Galeopterus variegatus
ACAGAGACAGAGAGGCTGGTCCCAGAGCTTCCTGAAGCTTTCTGATCTCAGTTTAGCCTATCCTAGCCTTTGCAGTAACTTCTTTTTCCTTTTCTTTTTTTTTGTAACTTAAATGACCTATGACCCTAATTATCAAGAGTCAAACCACTAGATATGATAGTAGAAAACAAAACAAAATATTTTATGCAATATCAAGTTATACTCAAGAAGATATAGTCATCAAAAACAGGTTGTCAGGCTGGCCAGTTAGCTCAGTTGATTACAGCATGGTGTTGTTTGGATTCCTATACCAGCCAGCCGTCCAAAAAAAAAGTAAAAAGAAAACATGCTGTCAATAATAGATTGTATAGTAGACTTCTGATATGTAGGCTTGTCCACAACCATACCCCGTTATTCTAATGGATCTCTGATTTTCCTCTGGGGATTATCCCCCACACACTGACCCCTCCCCTCTGCCACCAGCCTCACCAGGGCAGGCATGTGACTCAGATCTGATCAACCAGCAGATGGATCTTAACACGCAGACCATGATGACAGGTAATTGGTCCTGAAGCATTATATAAATAGGAACTATTTAATTCTTGAGAAAAATGTGACAAATAGTTTTTGGAGAAAGAAGGAAAAGTTGCAGTTAGAGTTTGGTTCCATAACAGTTTTCTAAATAATAAGATCAACTTCTAACTCTGCTGTTAATCACCCAAGTGACCCTAGTCAAGTCCCTTCCCTTTTCTGGGCTTTAATTTTCTTGTATATAAAATGACGAGCTCAGTGTAACTGTTATCAGGGACTCTCAGGGCCCTTTCCTTCCTAAGTCTGTAAACCTTACCTAAGTTTAGGAATTCAATAATCATGTAAACTCCTCCTTGTTGGGCATTTACAGACTCACTCATGCTAAGCCCCAGGGTATAAAAATGATGTGGCCCTCAGGGAACTTGCAGTAGATAATTTTGAAGTAAGCAGAATGTTTCCCCATCCTGCCCTGTAGTTTAAAGTCTTTATTACTTTTTCCCAACCATTAAAATTTGCCCTCAGGGCTGGCCAGTTAGCTCATTTGGTTAGAGCTTGGTGTTACAATACCAAGGTCAAAGTAATCTGAAACTGAAACTTATATTTAATTTGAAACTGATTTTCTGCTAGTCCTTTGCTTCATTTATTCCCCTAGGGAGGCTGCTGTCTTCTTTATTTCTTTCATTCCAGGAGCACAGCTGCATTTGACAGAGGTCATCTGGCCACAGTGACTTCAACATGGAAAAAAATAATGTTTTATTCATTTTTCATTTCCAGAGCATCTCAGAATTCAAAAGTGGAGTGATTGAATGAATGGATGCAAGGTAGTAATGTTATAGGTCAGAGCTATTTTGAGGAATCTTTTCCCTCCAATCACACTATGTATAAGGATGGTCCTGGTTGCAGATCTGTTCAGCCATTTAAAGTTGAAAGAATCAAAAGGTGGCTTCTGTATAATCAATTAGCTCCATGACTTGCAGAGCTGGCACTGTGGCAACTGGTTGGTCTAGTTTTTCCAGCTGGTTTAGCAACTCAGACCCACTGTGAAGGACTCTATATCAGATATCAAAGCTACTGCAAAGACTGGGATCCTCAAAACAATATTCCTCTTTGCTACCCCAACTGGCTACCCTTCTCCTTCTTACTGGACGGGAGAAGTTCCAAATAGTCCCCACAGCTACTGCCCTTCCAGGTTGGATAGGGAAGATAGAAGCAGTTTAAAAAAAAAAATTCCTTGTTAAAATGTTATCTTCACATAGAAGGAATGGGGGAGGGGTTGACTGCTCCCAGGGAAGTGTTAGCACTTTACTACTCTTCTGGGTGAATTCTCTCTGCTGAAACTGAAAATGCATTTTCTTTTTTATTTTTTTCCCCAAGACATAAAACATTTATTTTACGTATGAATGCCATGGAACTTACAGCATAAAATTTCTTAAATGTTATATCCTGTATTGTATGTTTTATAAATATAACATTTTGTTATATGCTTGTATTCTGTCTAATAAAAATGTTGTTCTCTATTTCTATGACTTATACTGTCCATTAGATTCACATTATCTTTTTTTTCTTTTTTTTTTTCCTTTTTTTCTTTTTTCGTGTCCGGCAACGGATCGC
>NW_007727008.1:174332-177798 GCF_000696425.1 Galeopterus variegatus
CAGCGGGAGTGCCGCCGCACTCTCAAGCGGCGCACTGTAGCAGTGCGCCACCCGGGCCGGCCCCACATTATCTTTTAATCCTATTTTTCCATGAACTTTTTGAAGTACCCTAGTATCTTAAACTCTTTTATCCTTTGTTTTATACAAATGTATTGCAGGTTACTGCATCATATAATGGTTCATATAAGAAATTTGACACTGTTGTAAGTGTTACAAACAAAAATAAAATATATACATCCCAATATTTTGGATTGGAGAGGAAGTGGTAAAAAAAATAAGAAAACAGGCCGGCCCGTGGCTCACTCGGCAGAGTACGGTGCTGATAACACCAAGGCCACGGGTTCAGATCCTATATAGGGATGGCCAGTTTGCTCACTGGCTGAGCGTGGTGCTGAGAGCACCAAGTCAAGGGTTAAGATCCCCTTACCAGTCATCTTTAAAAAAAAAAATAAGAAAACAACAAGGAAACATTCAAATGAGCATGCAATAGGTTGACAGAGGTACAGACGAGTTATCATACTCATAGACTGGTTAATATTCTTACTAAAGATTCAAATTAGAATCACATTTTCTACTGGCCTGGCCAACTCCTGCAACTGCTGGGCAACGGAGTGATCAGTAAGACTAGTGTTCTGCTACCACCGTACTCTTGCTTCCAGAAGAACTGGGCTGTGAAGGAGTGGGCAGTGGGTCAGGTGGGAGGTGGGGTATGTGGGCAGAAATAAGAAAGTTTCCAAGACTCTATGATATTTCCAAGAGTGGCGCAAGTCCCAGGCCGGCAAAGTAGAGGATTTATTGGAAAACGAGTGAAGAAAAGGAGGAAAATACACCACTGTGAAGGTGAAAAAGCAGAAAAGGAGAGCACACTGCAGGAATGGGGGTGAGAATCGTCCAAGACAAATTTACAACTCGTGATTTTGCCTCAGTCAGATCTGCCCATTAAGCAGTAAATTGATTAATTGTTCAAAGGTCAGGCCATCANATTGGAAAACGAGTGAAGAAAAGGAGGAAAATACACCACTGTGAAGGTGAAAAAGCAGAAAAGGAGAGCACACTGCAGGAATGGGGGTGAGAATCGTCCAAGACAAATTTACAACTCGTGATTTTGCCTCAGTCAGATCTGCCCATTAAGCAGTAAATTGATTAATTGTTCAAAGGTCAGGCCATCAGAACTCTATCTGGATTGATTTTTTCAGTTTGCAGGAGGGAAGAGGGGGAGATCTCAGGGAGACACAGACACAGACAAAAACATCATTTACCCCTATCTTATCTAGGCGTCTATTGAATGCTTTTCCTCTTTAGATGGTCTGAGACCATCCTTGAGCTTAAAAGAAATGAGAATGAATTGAAAGCTAAAAGTATTTGTTGATTTCACAGGGGAACTGGTTAGACTAATTAGGTTCTCTTGTGTCATTTCTAGTATTTTTGATAGCTTTTTTTTTTATAACAGCCACATTTTAATAAGTGAGCAGTTAACAGTACAGGGCAAATAAGCCACCACAAACTCTTTGTAGTTTCTCTGATTTTTTTGTAATGTCTTTCAACTACAGGTTATCAACTCGTTTTAATAATGGCAGCCCTAATTTCCTGGGGAGAACATACTCTCAACTACACAGAAAATAGCTAAGGATTTTCAAATGTTTCTTCTTTCCTCTTGGTGTCCAATCTTATTCTAAAAGCAAATTTTTGTAGATTTATTTTGGTTGTTATTATTAATTTTACATTTTAATCCTCACAAAGGCAGAGACATTCGCATGTTTTGTTCACTTTATATCACCAGGGACTAGAGTATAGTATGCATTCGATAATATATGTTGAATGAATAAATAAGTGAATGAATGCATGAATTGTATAAATAAATATCATTTTCGCACCAATAAATGAAATAAGCTGAAATTTACACTCCAGGGCTAGGGGTAGATGTTTTGGTGTCAAACCACAACTTTGAGTGGTACTATAAGGATACTCCAAAAGACAGTATTAAGGTGCTTGGTAAAGTTTTTAAAAATGCTAATTACATAAAGTGAAACAATATCTATGGAAGCATTTTGAAATATAAAAAGTTATATAAACATATTATTAATACAATTTTTTACATATGCATGATTTGTAATTTTATTGTTTTTTATTTGCAGTAAGTTTTGTGACTGAAGGCACTATTCTGTGACCGGAGGTGCCAAACGACATTTTTGAGTCTGTGTAGATTTGTGAAGTTTCCACAAATTTCTGGAAGTCTACAGTGTTTCCTAAAGAGGCAGGAGATCAGTCAGTGTGGTAACATAAAGGGAAACTTTCATTTCTTGAGAGCCCAAAGGGTAGGAAACCAACAGGTGCAAGGGCAGTCTCGGTTCATTAACAAACCCTCCGATTTGCTCACTCTACATTTGAAGGAATTCAGCAACACAGATCAGAGCTGCATAAGTAAAAATTTTGAAGTCCATACAAGAAAGGCTCATCTGAACGCTTTGTTCCTTTGGAAAGAGAGAAGTCCCTATGATTTTCCAACGACTCCCACAAAGTCTGGTAAATTCCCATCATCAGGGAATTATTATTATTCCCTCAGATTATTATTATTATTCCCCCAGAATAATTATTATTCCCCCAGGTCTCCTGGGTAAAAAAAAAAAAAAAAAAAAAAAAAAAGGTCATCTGATATACAGGCAGACGGGTTGTGATCACCACAAGAGACTGGCAGTACCGGGGAAAGCGAAACTGTCAAGGGATAAAAACTGGCTTGGTTTGTGTGTCTCTGGTTTCATTGATTTTTTAAAAAATATATAAATCCATCTATTAAGCTGGGATAAATCTTTGAATTCTGCCATACCCGGTCCTCGAAGCTCCAAATGCCTGATATAGGAACAGCTGTGGTGTGAATTAGTTGGTCTAAGCTTTTGGACCGCTTCCAACTTCGCTATTGCTCATGCCCTACAGGTCAAGGAAAGAAGTGATGTAATGCACTTAGCTGGGCCATTTTAATTTCAATGAAATGGAGGGGGAGGGGTCACAGGCGGTGACAAGTTTAGCGCATGACTTGCCTAGGGATGCAAGAATCAGAAACATCGACAATCATTGGCTGCGCTCACTTCCGACTCGATTATCTAGCTCCAGGTCTGGAACCTTGACACACGTCTCCTGGGAAGGGGGCGGGGCTGTCCCATAGAGCGTCAACCTTAAACACACAAACAGCACACACACCCCCACGCAGGCTGGCGGCGTCCCGCCCGCGGGGATGGGTGTGGGGCCCAGTGCTTGGCACACGGTCCCTCGAAGATTCTCCCGAAGCCAGCCCGCAGCTGCCGGGCTCGGCGCGCAGAGCCCGCGGAGGACCCGCGTCCGCGGAAACTGGTGTCACTCGGGCTCGCTCCAAGTGAGCCGCGCTGTCGTCATTCATTCGCAGTGTCCGGAGCGTCCTTCCAGCAGGGAGCTGGGCTTCGCCGCTGGTGCGAGCGGCCCCGACACGGAGTGT
>NW_007727008.1:178647-188685 GCF_000696425.1 Galeopterus variegatus
CTGCGGCGCCGCCCGCGGCCCTGCGCTGAGAGACGCCGTCTTGTCCCTCGGGGCTGCGCGACCCGCCCGGCCTTGGTGTGTGGAAGGCATCAGGAGTCGGGATTTTCAGACTGGGAGAGAGATGCTTCCTTTCTGACCCTGCCAGGCTATGGGGCCCTTCGCGTACTGGGCGCTCCCTAAGAGGGCAATGTTGATGAGAATGGAGATGAGTGAGTCTGGGGTGGGGTGGGGGGAGTAGTATCCCTCGTTTTCCCTACACCTCACACCCTTAAAAAAAATATTGCTTGATGTATAGAGAAGAGATATGGAGGATGGTTAATTTTTACTTCACTTTGGCAATAGCAGGATCAGGTATACAATGATCTTTTGTTTCCAGGGAAGCAGGCAGTAAGGAGCTGATGTGGTCATTTCCTACATTAGTTATGACAGAAGAGCATGAATAAGGAAAAGGCAATTCCTGCTGTACCTTATTAGAAAGCAAAGCGAGTTATCTGGTTTTGGTTGTAAAAAGAATTGGCTGTATAATTGCATTTTAACTATTTTAACTCGACACTTCTTCCCCAAACCCTCTCACAAGGTATTATTAATATTGTTGTAACTGAAGTCATGCCATATCATTCAGGATGATAAGGTGAGTCAGACCCATATCCCAACTAGTGCATTAGAAAGGTCTTCTTTCATTAACTAATTAATGTGCCTCTTGGGAGGTTACAAATAATCTTGAACTCATACCATACTGAGAGATTGGACCTTCCCCTCTCCCTGTTAGTTAGAGTGAACAGAACTGCGATACTTTTTACGGTGAAAAAGTTAGCAGAAGAAATAGCAGAGGTTTAACTAGAAGGAGACTGCAGAAAAGAGATGGACTTTGATCTCTTCAGAGTTCGGAATATATGACCCTCCAAGATGCTAGGTAAATTATTGCTTTCAAAATGCCCTGCTATAAAATAAAAAAATTTTTAGTTGTGATTATATTTGTAAGCTAGTTTTCTCAAGAATAAAATTCGCGTCAGGTAGTACAACACATGCTGGTTATATGTTTGAAAGATCTTGCTAGTTCATCAGATGGCCTATAGGTAATCCATTTTGTTGTTGTTGTGGTTGTTGTTGTTGTTGTTCTTTTACTTTTTCTACCATAAAAAAGAAAGGAATCTGCAGAGCTCCAGACCATGTTCTGGAAATACTGACTAGTGAACTAGAATCAGAATTTTCCAGTTCATTTTGTAGATTGTAGAAGTTGTCTAAACCTTAATATGTAACTTGCCCCCTCACCAGCCAGCTGCCAAAAAAAAAAAAAAAAATATGTATATGCTACTTGCATATCTAATATAACAGGCTAGATTGTCTTCTTTTAAGCTTAGGATAACAATGTTTTATTGTAATAATAAAGAACATTTCCTACTGGAGTTAGCCCTCCTATACCATGTAACCAGTAAGCATTTGTTTTACCTGGTCATTTGCAATAGGGTGTGGAAAATTCAGAGGTACGGAGCCTTCCTTTTCTACTTCATTTTTATTGTATTCCTATTGATTATTAGAGCTATAACTGACAACATTTCACATGGAATCTTGTCACTGATGACTTCAGATAGATGAAATTATATCTTTTAAATTGAGAAATTACAGCTATTGCACTTACTGCTGGAATGATTGAAATTATTGTCGTGAGTAAAAACATTCCTGCCAACAAAGGCTGTTTTCAATCAGCAGAGGTAAAATGTTTGGTTTAATAGATTGGTGCCATATCAAATGTAGCAGGAACATTTCAGAAATCCTTGTATAGTATATTCTAATTCTAATTTAAGTTCATTCATTCTTTCATTATCTCACTAAATCATTTAACAGATATTTGTTGTCATGAAGCTCACAACCTAGTAGAAGACAGATGTTGATTAAATAATCACATAAATTAATGTAAAATTGCCACTCCACAGAGTCCCAGCAGAAAAGAGAATCCAACTAGTTCAGATGAAAAGAGTTTAATGAAAAGACAATTTAGGAAGATAGAGGGAAGGTTATGAGAACCAGTAAAAGTCATATCAATGGAGAGCTATTACTACACTCGGATTGAAAAATAAGTGGCAGAAATGATATTACCGGAATCCATGAGAACTGGAGCCAGGGAGGGGGAGGTTGGGCCTACAGAGAAGCAGCCATCTCTAGAAACACAGACCACAGCAAAAAGGGAGTGGGGTGGACATGCCCTGAGTTCTCTCTTCTCCCACACTGCCAGCTTCTGCCATGCTTCCCATCAGCCATCCCAGCAGAAGCCAGCTGGACAGGGAGTCCTGTTTGATGTAGTCCCTTGGGATCAGCCTCTCAGGGATGGATCTGGGAGGTGGGGGCAAATGGAGAATGACCATAATGTAAAATTGCCACTCCACAGAGTCCCAGCAGAAAAGAGAATCCAACTAGTTCAGATGAAAAGAGTTTAATGAAAAGACAATTTAGGAAGATAGAGGGAAGGTTATGAGAACCAGTAAAAGTCATATCAATGGAGAGCTATTACTACACTCGGATTGAAAAATAAGTGGCAGAAATGATATTACCGGAATCCATGAGAACTGGAGCCAGGGAGGGGGAGGTTGGGCCTACAGAGAAGCAGCCATCTCTAGAAACACAGACCACAGCAAAAAGGGAGTGGGGTGGACATGCCCTGAGTTCTCTCTTCTCCCACACTGCCAGCTTCTGCCATGCTTCCCATCAGCCATCCCAGCAGAAGCCAGCTGGACAGGGAGTCCTGTTTGATGTAGTCCCTTGGGATCAGCCTCCCAGGGATGGATCTGGGAGGTGGGGGCAAATGGAGAATGACCGGAACAAATATCATAAGGACATAAGGTGAGGAACATAATGTTGGTTCGTCCCAGTTGGGGATGAGGGTAAAGGTGGAGGCAAAGGAAAGATTCCCTGAGGAAGTGACACGAGTTGAGAAGTGAAGAAAGAAGAAGATCTGGCCTATGAGGAGAGAAGGGAAGGGCAAGTGTTGGAGATTTTTCTGGAAGATCTCAAGCTCTTTATATAAGTGCATGATCTGGACCAAATAGTTGTGTTTATTTGGCAAATAGATGACAGATAAGGGAGAAAACTGCTCATAAGTGTTGGAGATTTTTCTGGAAGATCTCAAGCTCTTTATATAAGTGCATGATCTGGACCAATTAGTTGTGTTTATTTGGCAAATAGATGACAGATAAGGGAGAAAACTGCTCAGTGTGAACTGGCCAGGAGTGCTCAATGTGTGGTCATCATGGTGTTTGGTAAGATGTTAGTACGGAAAGCTATAAAAAATAATGGGCCAAAGTGAGGACACTCGCCAATTGTTTTTAAATTAAGCTGTTCTGTTCTTATTCCAGGCTATGTAAGTAGATATTGATGCAATGGAACTGTTTTCTGGAGATGCATTTGATTGTCTGATCTAACCCCTTTTAACTGAGATTTCATACACATACAGAATAGCACACAAAACAAGATTCAGGGGCAATGATTTATCACAAAGTGAACATTTTGCAACCCACACCAGGATTGAAAACAAAAACAAAAAACATTGCCAATGCCCCAGAAGCCCCCTTGTTGACTCCCACCCAATCATCACTGGTACCCCACATAAAAGATAAAAATCATCCTGAACCTTTTTTGGTAAACACTTCCTTTTTTATATAGTTTCTCCAGAAAAGAGCATTATCTCTAAACACAGTACTTTGGTTTTGTCTTTTTTTTTTTTCCGAGCAAAGAATGAAGTGGAATTATAGAGTATGTATTTGTTTGTGTCTAAATTCATTTGCTCAGGATTGTGTTTGTGATATTCATGAATATTGTTGCTTGTGGCTGTAGTTTGTTCATTTTTCTGTGCCATATAGAAATCTATTATATGGGCATACTGCAATTTATTTATCCACTGTTCATCCACTGTATTGTTGGTGAACTTTGGGTGGTTTGTTTTGGGGCATTATGGATAGTGCAGCAATGGTTATTCTTGTACATGTTTCTTGGTTCCGGTGGGCATATGTTTATATTTTGTCTACATGCAGGGTAGGAATTGCTAGCTCATAGGATACATGTGTCAGCACTTTAGTAAGTAATACCAAACTGTTTTCCAGAGTAGTAGTTGTGCCAATATACTCCCACCAGCAGCATATGGGAATTTCCCTTGCTCCATATCTTTGCCAATACTGTCAGTCTTTGTAATTTTATCCATTATGGTAGTTTTGTAGTAATAGCACATTGTGGGGTTAATTTGCTTTTTCCTGACTGATGAGATTGAGTAACTTCTCATTCGTTTATTAGGCACTTGAAATATTTGGTGACATGATTGTTCAAGTCTCTTGCTCATTTTTCAACTGGGTGTTTATTTTTTTCTTACTGATTTGTAGGAATTTTTTATATATTCAGCATATGAGCCTATTGTTAGTTAAATGTGTGGCGAAATCTTCATTTTGTTGCTTGCCTCTTCACACTCTTAATGAGAACAGAGGTTTTTAATTTTAATGACCAAATCCTTTATAGATTCTGTTTCTTTTATGTTGGTTGTTTTATTGTGTCCTGTTCAATAAGTCTTTTCCTACATTGAGGTTATAAAGATATTATTTTATGTTATTTTCAAGAAACTTTATAGTTTTAAGTCACAAACTTATGTATTCAGTTCATTGGGAGTTAATTATTGCATATTGTGTGAAGTAGGGGTCAAGTTTTATTCTAAAATATTTGGGGGCGGACATTCATTTGACCAAGCATGATTTACTGGAAAGACCGATCTGTCCTCACTGCTCTGTCGGGCTGTCCTTTTATGTGTGGGGGTCTTTTTGGCCTCTAATCTATTCCTTTTGTTTATTAGTATATTCTTGCATCAATACCACACTGTAGTTTTAGAATAAGAGTTTATATTCAATAGATCAAGTCCTCTTATCTTGTCCTTTGTTCTTTAAGAATTTCTTGTCTATTCTTTGACTTTCATGTTTATAAGATATTTTGGAATTAAGTTATTAAATTCCACCAAAACAAAACAACAGCAGCAACAGACTTAATAACTGTGGGATTTTGATTGAGATTACATTGAGTATATAAATAAATTTAGGAGAAAATTGTTATCTTATTATATTGAGTCTTCCAGACCATAAACATAGTATGTTCCTCTATTTAGATCTTGCAAACTTTCTCTCAATAATGTTCATAGTTTTTTTGTGTAGAGGTCTTACACATCTTTTATCAGATTTATTCCTAGGTATTTAATATTTTTTCATTATGTTGGATATTATATCTTTTTTTATAATTCTTTTTTGCTGGGGTGTGGAAATATAGTTGCTTTCTTATATTGGTCTTGTATATGCAGAATGTGTACGCTGAATGTAGCTAATTTAAGAAATTAAAATTCTAGTAATTTATCTCTTTGCTGGGGTGTGGAAATATAGTTGCTTTCTTATATTGGTCTTGTATATGCAGAATGTGTATGCTGAATGTAGCTAATTTAAGAAATTAAAATTCTAGTAATTTATCTGTAGATTCTTTTGTATTTTCTATATCCACAACCGGATCATCTGATAATATTGACAGTTTTATTTTTTTTCTAATTTTTTTGCTTTAAAATTTTTTTTTTTTGCATTCTTCCCAGGCTAAGACCTCATGTACAATTGTGAATTGATGTGGTAATTTTACATGTCCTTGTCCCTTTCAATTGTAATATATTCATGGTTAATTTAGCATTTTTCATTATGAAATGTTCACCTATATCTCCAGAATTGCTTTCCACCTCGTTGTTATAGTCACAAAATATTTATTTGGTTAGTGTTTGTATGGCATCTTTTTTATACTTGTACTTCCAACCTTTTTGTATCCTTATTTTTTTTAATTAAAAAAAAATGGTATCCGTGTGTGCATGCATGTGTGCGTGCGTGCGTGCGTGTGTGTGTGTGTGTGTGTGTGTGTGTGTGTGTGGCTGGCCAGTGCAGGGATTGAACCATGAACCTTGATGTTATCAGCACTGAGCTTTAACTGTATCCTTATGTTTTAGATGTGTCATTTATAAATAACAGATAGTTTTTTTTTCTCAATCCATTTTGAAATTCTGCCTCCTAATAGGATTAGTCAATGTACATGTGACTAGGATTTAAATCTGCTATTTCATTAAGTGCTTTCTATTTTTTCTACCTGCCCTGAGTTATTTTTATTTGCCTTCCTTGCCTTTTGGTGGGATATGGAGTTAATTTTTTTTTTTTAATATTACATTTTTAAGTCTCTATTAGCTAGAAGTTTTATATTCATTTCATTATTCTTTTAGTGGTTGCTCCAGAGATTACAAATGTATTTTTGACTTGTCAAAACATTGTCAATTTGGGCCATCCAGTTAGCTCACTTGGGAGAGCTTGGTGCTGATAACACCAGAGTCAAGGATTTGGATCCACTTACCAGCCAGCCACCCAAAACAAAACAAGCAACTATATATATATATTTGTGTGTGTGTGTGTGTGTGTGTGTGTGTGTGTGTGTGTGTGTGTGTATGGAGAGAGAGAGTTAATTGGTAGTTTTATTTATTTATTTTTAATTGATATTTTAATCTTTTCTCTGATAATGCAAAGGCCATGGAATACTTTCACTCCATTTTCCCTTACCCCTACTTATTTACTACCATTGTTGTAACATATTTTAAATCTTAACATATTTTCAACCCAAGAACATATAATTACTACTATCTACTATTTTTTAAAGTCTGAATTCAGTTAGATTTCCACATGCTTACCACCTTTGTTGTACTTTGCTCTATTCATCTCTGACCTTTTTTTCCTGAAATCGTTTTTCTACTGCTTAGAACCCATCCTTTACTCTTTTCTTAGTCAAAGCCTGTTGGTGACAAATGTTCTCAGTTTTTGTATGTCTGCAAATGTCTTCATTATGCTTCCATTCTTGAAGGATATTTTTGTTTTGAATGGTTGGCAGTTAATATTTTAAAGTGTGGTTAAGATATTTTCCATTGTCTTCTGATTTACATTGTTTCTTTTGAGAAGTAAACTGTCTCCCTGAATTGCCACTCCTTTGTGATATGTCTTATGTATAACATATTGTAACGTCTTTTTTTCTTCAACTGCTTTTAAGGTTTTCTCAGTTCAGCAAGACTAGGGTTGGCTTCTCAGACTGCAGAACAGAGTTAGGGCCACTGTGAGCTCAGGCTTTATGCCATTGGGATCAGTCCTCTCTTGTGAGTGTGCTGGGTGGAGGGCAGAGCCTCGAGGCTGGGAAAGCACAGTGGCTTCTGGCCCCAGGGCAGGATGTGCTTCCCTAAGAGCTCCAGATTCAAGATGGCACCATCCTGCAGTCCTGCATTGGCTTAGGTCCCAAGGGTGGGGGATGGGGAGTGCACTGTTTGTGCTAGTGTTTTAGAATGATGCAGTGTGTTTTGTACAGCACTCCTCACACTTAGCTCCAGGCTTGTCCTGCCAAAGGATCTGTGGGCTTTTGTGGTGAGGATGGGGGCTGGTGTGGGTTCTCTCCCTACCTTTTCTCCACAAGGGAAAATTCTTCCTGCACCGATCCCAGTGTCAGAGACATGGTGCCTGAGACTGTGTGGCTCTCTCTCCTCTCTGTGCTACCATCCTGGGTTTTTGTGGTCTGCAGCTATCTCACCAGTCTGTTGCTGTACTCCCACACCTTCCCACTGATGCTCCTGTCAATTTTTAGGTGTCTGTTAGTTCTTCTGGTCCTTTTTTGTGGGAGTAATGCACCCTGGGCACCTCTAATCTGTCATCTTGCCCTGCCTTCCAAGGTTTTCTCTTTGACTTTGGTTTTCTGTAGTTTTACTATGATCCACATATTTGTGAGTTTTTAAAAATTCTGCTTGGGGGTAGCAGGTCTTTAACCTGTCATACCTTGGTTTTTATAAATTTTTCTTCCACTGTCTCTTCACAAATGTCTACATCTCTTTCTGGCACTTCAATACATATATGTTAGACCTTCTCATTGTATCTTCTATGTCTGCTACTTCCTGATTTTTACTTACTTCGTTTTGGTTATTTTCTTTTGATCTGTGTTCCACTTTACTGTTTCTTCAACTGTATTTAATCTCCTGTTAAGCCTGTGGGGAAAATAGGGTAATTTAGTCAGGCTCCCTCCACATTTCCTGTAAACAAGTTGTGTGTGGGTGGAGTTAGTGTGCATGTGTGCCAGTGTCTCTTTTTAGTTTTCTAGCTATTGTGTGTTCTGCAGTTTGTGAAGCAGGCTGGCAGCAGAGAGCTCACGTCTAAAAATAGAGCATGTTTACTCTGCTGGCAGCTGCTCAGTTTCAGTTTTTTTTTGGACTTTGCTGGTAGCAGTTGAGTTTCTGGGTTTCTCTTTGGACTGTTTAACTGTTAGACGTGTGTGTGCTGAATAAAGACTATTCTTTCTTCAGTCAAGGCTTCGAGGATCTTTTTCCCGGGTATCTAGCTCATAGACCTGTGTGTGAAGGGTTTGTGAACAGGCTTCAAGGGGTCTGTGAGCACCAGACCCAGCTCTGCCTCTACAAAGCCCAACCATTGTTAATTACTTTTTCAATTCTAAAATTTCCATTCAGTTTTTTTTATAATTTCTATTTATTAAAACTCTCAATCTTTGTCAAGCAAGCACAGTTCTTATAAAGTCTCTGTTAACTTCAATACATGGAGCCCATTTGGGTCTGGTCTATATTGCCTGTTATTTCTCCTAGTTTTGTACACGCTGTTATGTCATCCTTTATGCCTGGCTACTTTTGATTATGTACTGGACTTTGTGCTTCTACTTTGTAGAGGTAATCTGAAATGGAAGATAATGTTATTTTCTGTAAGAGAAAATTTTTTTCTTACAGTTGCAAACCAGAATCATTTTAACTTTAGGTACTGATATTTCAAAACTGAGCTCCAACCTAGGTGATTTTGCTTACTTAAGATTGACACTTATGATTAGGTTGTAGCTCTCTAACAAACAACCCTAAGAGAGGGAAGCATCATTAGCTTCCCTGACTGTTTGGTGGCTTCCCTGACTGTTTGGTGGCACCAACTCCTATCCTGATCTGCCCATTCAGTGGTTCTAGTAAAAGCACACCCACACTCTCAGCCGCTGGGCAGCCCACTCTGGAAGAGGATTTAGTCACCCATGCCAAAGTCTTGAGACTTTTTCTTATTCTACAATATAGCAGTAAGAATGAATGGTTATAATTTGTGTAGGATTTGAGATGACTTTTGACATTCTCTGGGTGTTTGTAAACTAATCTCAAAAACTAGGCAAGAGAAAATTTACTGTAAGCTTTCTTTCAGAAATTTGAGGAATTTGAGAAGTTGAGGCAGACTTCCTATTCTAGGAACACTGCATGTGCTGTTTTACTTTGCCATTGTCATACACAGAGAAGACTCACTTTATGAAGAGGTCACACTGCGAATTGTGTATGGTCCCCAGGTCTGCCCACAAATGCCTGTTTTGTAGTTGTGTACAAATTAGGAATTTGTAATTTGGAACTGGGCAACTTATAATGCTAACAGTTGTGGTAGGTACCTCTGGGGGTCTTGGAGGTTGAAGGCCATGCGTGCTTCATGGTGCAGTGGAGTGTAGGGAATGCCACAGGCAAATTGGAAAACCACGAATATTGCTCTTTGCACAACTTTTTTGTATTTTCTACCTCCCTCACAGGGCTCTACTTTTCTGTAGTCTTTGTCTTAGTAAACAGACAACTGGATTCAAATCACAGCTCTACCTGTTACCAAAGGTGTGATTTGGGAAATTTCTCTTCCTTTCTGAGCTTCATTTCCTTATGTAGAATGTAACTTAGGGCTGGCTGGTTAGCTCAGTTGGTTAGAGTGCAGCCTTGTAACACCAAGGTCAAGGCGCGGATCCCCATACCTACCAGCTGCCAAAAACTAAATAAAATAAAATAAGATAAATTAATTCAAAAGAAAATAAAATGTAGCTTAATAACCTTTTAGCACTTCTGTGAAGATTCTATGATATAAGTTATGTAAAATTCAGGAAACTAAAGAACATTTATAGATGATTACCCCATTATTGTCCTCCCCCTGCTGATGAGCTCATGAGGTGTTACAAGGGAAC
>NW_007727008.1:188851-190687 GCF_000696425.1 Galeopterus variegatus
TCTTAGTAAACAGACAACTGGATTCAAATCACAGCTCTACCTGTTACCAAAGGTGTGATTTGGGAAATTTCTCTTCCTTTCTGAGCTTCATTTCCTTATGTAGAATGTAACTTAGGGCTGGCTGGTTAGCTCAGTTGGTTAGAGTGCAGCCTTGTAACACCAAGGTCAAGGCGCGGATCCCCATACCTACCAGCTGCCAAAAACTAAATAAAATAAAATAAGATAAATTAATTCAAAAGAAAATAAAATGTAGCTTAATAACCTTTTAGCACTTCTGTGAAGATTCTATGATATAAGTTATGTAAAATTCAGGAAACTAAAGAACATTTATAGATGATTACCCCATTATTGTCCTCCCCCTGCTGATGAGCTCATGAGGTGTTACAAGGGAACTGGCTTTAATTCATACCAGTCAGTGTGTGAGCAACTGAAGAGTTCTGCAATTTGCAAAGACATTGCACTTTAAAGGATACTGTTAAAGCAAATGGGTATCTGTGTGGTATTTAGGCAGCTTCACAAAGTAAAATGTTCAGGTTTTTTGGAGAAGGTAATTTTTGATCAGCAACCTTAAATTATTTCTACATAGCTTCTTCCTTCCTTTCTTCCTGATATTATGCACATCTTAAAAGATCTGCCAGTAGACAATATAGACAGTAGTGGCTCTGTCTCTCTCTCTGTCTCTCTCTCTTTCCCTTCCCGTCTTCTCCTCTTCTCTCTCCTCTCAGAATTCTCTCTTCTCTCTCTCCCTCTCCTTGCATAAATGGCTCTCCCTGGCAGTGGCAAACTGGGACCTCCAGGGAGAGGACTGGGATGGGAGACAGAGGAGGGGCCACCATTTCTCTTTGTGTATATGTATATATATACACACACAAATACATATATATAGTTATTAGGAACTTATAATTTGGACACATCCTCAGGTAGTTAAACCGGGGAACTATGAGAAGTTGTTAACCTGCTTTTCCCCTTTTCTTTGTTTTCCTTTCTTGTCAGGCATGTGTTCTAAAGAGCTCAGAGAATAGGCCGGTCATTTTTGAAGGGGTTCTGCAATTGCCACTGGCTTCTAGTTTGCTTCAAATGGTATTTCACAGTTTTGCTGTTAAGTTATTCACACATACTTTCAGGGAGTCATTCAAAGAGATCCATTAAGGTTCTCCTTCTAACTCTCCCCTAAAAATATGGATTGAAAACTTTCATTTGGATGAACTCAACTCTTCTTCTCTTTATTTGAGTCCAAGGAGCACAAAGCGAGGTGAATAGTCCATGAGGGAGGTCTGAGAAGTGCACGCTCATAACTGCACTTCCACTCCTACCTTTTCAGTTCCATTATTCTAAAGCTTGCTGGGCAGGTATTTGCTGGCGTGAAGGTCAAATAGAACATTAAGAACTTGATCTCTGTTTACACTTTAGACAAAACAGTGAACTGTTTATATAATTTTTTTTTCTAGATTACTCACCTTTAATGCTTCTTACTAAGGAAAACTCTACATTTCAGAAGTACAAATGAATTTTTTAAATCTTTGCGTTAACCTAGGAACCAAGGTAGTCTTTAATAAAAATAAAGGACTTGACAGATTTACATTTGGGCTGTTTAATGGAATCATAAACAGAAGAAATCATAAATTCATTTACTCTTTTTCACTCTATTTGCATTCTATCACATTTATATATCCATTACTATAATGAATAATGTAAAATACATTATTTCTAACATCTTTGTAATAAATTTTCAAATCTGTGTGGTCTAAAGCTAAATTTCTTTTTTTTTTTTTTTGTCTTTTTGTCTTTTTTCGGTGTCCGGCAACGGATCGCAACCCTCAGTGTTGCCCCCGTACC
>NW_007727008.1:191470-193671 GCF_000696425.1 Galeopterus variegatus
CGGGAGCACCGCCGCGCTTCCCAAGCGGCGCACTATCCAGTGCGCCACCGGGCCGGCCCTAAAGCTAAATTTCTAAACATCATTGTTATTGCAATTATATTTACATTTTTTAAAAATTAATTTTACAATTAGCAAAGAAAGAATATAAAAGCAGAGGAACCAACATTTGCTGAAACTCTTCTGTGGTTCAGGCATTCTGCTGAGAACTTTTCATACATTAACTAATTTGATTTTCATAACAACCCTGTAGGTCAGATATTGTTCCCTCTGTTATAGATGAGGAAACTGAGTACTCAGAGAAGGTAAATATTTACTTGAGGAGACTGTGCTAGTAACAGGCAGAGCTTGGATTTATACTCAGTTTTGACTGAGTTTGGAAAGAGAGAGAAGGGATAAAAGGGGAGATAAAGAAAAAGGAGAGAGGAAGATGCTTGTGGAATATATCCTTTGGAAAGCTAAAGGAAACTGAGGCAAAGTGAGCCCCAGTCTTATAAATGCAGTCTTGAATGTGGGAATGAGGGGAACTTGCAGAGTGAGGCTGTACCTTCTCCTGTGTTTTGATGCCACTGGCTGGTGGCTGTCATGCGTTACAGTTATATAACTGTATGCCAAGGGGGGAAGTCTGAAAACTATCGCTGGATTTCCCAAAAAAGTTTTCCAAACTTTCCCCATATCAAGCCTTCTAGTTCGAGTCTTTGGGACCACAATATGGAGCCATTCCAAGTTATGAAATTAAGAGAGCATTGACTGTTTGGGTGGAAGACCAGAACAGGCAAAAGAAGACCGTGAGTATGGGCATTCAACAAAGAAGACAAATATCTATGTTTATTGTGAGGGTGTTCAATCTCAAAAAGGTTATAGCTACCAAGAGGAAAAATGTAAATTTGACATACCATGTTGATTTTTATTAATGTGATTTGTGTTAAATGTCATAAAGATTTTCTTTATTTAGTATCTGTTTACTTTCTCTTGTGGAAATGAAACTCTTATTAAGGTTTACATAGGATTATTACAACCTTGGCCTCTCAAACTATATTTTCTTTTAGAGATACTTACATTGGTAGAGATTTCAGGAAGTTCTTGAGCAGCCTGAAGTTATATACAAGATTTATGGAATTAATAACGAATGTATTTTTTTTCTGGAGCTGAGTCTCCACCACGTTCCACATCTCCTTAAAGTGGACTGTGAATCAAAAAATTAGGAGTCAGTACCCTAAAGTGTTTTCCTTAACTCCGAATTTTCCACCAAAGCAATTTTTAGAAATTTGTTATAATGCTTGCAGCAGGACTACTGTAAATTGTAAGAAGTCTTATACCATTTCTAGGTAATTCTTTTAGCCTTCCAACCACTTAAAAATGTTCAGTTTCCTATATATTTGTATTGCTTAAGCAATAGGAAGATAACACTGTCTTTGAATACAATGATAAAAGTGTCAGTGCTTCTCTCTTAATCTTATCCTGATACCCAGATGGGGGCCCTTGAACTACAGTTCTTAGTTTCTTATTGTGGGTAAGACCCTAGGGATGTGAGTGTGTGTGTTCTTGTTTGTGTGTGAGGGTATTTCAAAAAGTTCATGGAAAGGTTTGTATTATCTTTTATTTTATTTTTCCATGAACTTTGTGAAGTACCCTTTATGAAAGAGACAGAGACAGAGAGACAGGAAGAGGGGGGAAGCAGGGAGGGAGCCAGACGTGGAGGAAGCCAATGGAGGGTCTTGCCTCCTCTAAGGACTGAGCTTGCCCTGGCTGTCCCTCCTCCCTGCAGATCTTCCTCTCACGGGCTCCTCTCTAGGATTCTCTGTAATGTAGAGCATGCAAAACTGACAGGTGACTCCCCTGGTGCCCCTTGTTAATTCTCCTTCCTCACAGGGCAGTGGAGAGAAGAGTGGGTCCAAATACGGAACAGTGATTTGGCATTTCCTTTTGCACTCTAAATTTTAGCTACTAGCCTAAGTATTGTATTGGACAGCATGGCTAATCACTATAGACTATACCTTCTGCTCCACAGAAACAAGTGTCAGGAGGCTGACTCTCACAATAAGAACTGCAAACTTCTCCTTCTTCCTCTTCTCTATTTTGCAACTGGACTGCCTCTGGTTTCTCAAATATGGTCCTGCTTGAGTGTAACCTTTGGGTTTTAGGAAGAGGCTGCCATATACCCACTGATTTTTTTTTTCTTTCTTTTTGTCTTTTTTACTGAC
>NW_007727008.1:194416-197095 GCF_000696425.1 Galeopterus variegatus
CGGGAGCGCCGCCGCGCTCCCAAGCGGCGCACTGTAGCAGTGCGCCACTGGGCCGGCCCCGTACCCACTGATTTTAACCTGTTGATCTGCTCTTGTCAGTTCATCTGAGCCCCCTGTCCCTTTCTCCCTTCCTCTGTCCCCAATAAAACCCAGTGTTCCCATCTTCTGACTACCCTAGCTTCATGGCACTTTCTGTGGAGTCCTGATAAGGCATCACATAGTTCCATTTTTGTAAAGATTCATAAATTTGTGGGTCATTTTTTTCAGAGCCCTACTAATCTTGTCAGTATCATTCCTATTTCAGGGTGTGTGTTTGCAAAGCAAGCACTCCATGGCTTTTTTACAACTTAAATAACTTGGGTTATATCCTTGATAGAAATATCTATAATGAGTTGTGATCTATCTCCCACTTTGTTAGTGCTAATAAAACTTTGTTTGGTTAGCAAAGGACACCTCTTACTCTGTTATTTTTGTGGTCATTTCAGTTTGTCACAGGGAACGTGTGCAATTGGAGGTTATAGCTGTACTAAACTTTAGCACATGTGATTTTAAAGGCCACTTGCAGATTTTTATTCCTGTTCTGCATATAACCCACTTTCATTGACATTTAGGTGAACACAGGATTTTATAAAGTCCTTAGGTGAATATGTTTTCTTTTCCTTACTCTTACTCACCAACTAGACCTCTTGTCTTAGAAGACTCATAATGCTTTCACAGAATGGGAAAGGCTATTTTCAAACAGCTGCGTAAATGTAGGCGGTCTCTTTGGGGGTAATCATCTTTGAAAGGGCCTTCGGAATGTGCTTCAAACAGAATCTAAATGTTAAGGAGAATATTGCTCCTGTTTGAGATCATTTATGGCAGATAAAAAGAGTTTGATAAAAAAATTGTGTATTTATCTTTCATTGTAAATTAGATTTACAGTGAAACTGTTTAAATATTTTTGGTGGTTTCTATCTCAAAGGACTTTCTGGAATGGAAGGAGACCCAGCAATGCTATCTCCTACATGTGTGACCATGTTTCTTAATGTCTCTGAGTCTGTTCTTCTTCTGAAAATAGGGATGGCTCCTACCACTACCTCACATAATTATTGTGAGGGTCAAATGAGATACCGAAGTTCCTTTGAAGGCAAAAAGCATTAGTCGGGTTTAATATGGTGTTAGGATTCTGTGTTCCCAAATGTAGTATTCTCCATCTACTCAACAAAATCAGGAACAATGGCACTGGCAATATCAAAAATCTACCAAGTGGCCATCAGCCCTGTGGCAGCATGTGCCAAGTCAGAATAGAGTGTAAATAAAACAGCCTGTCCACAAAGAGCATTCACTAGAAAGAAGAAAAAGAAGGAAAGGAGGGAGGGAGGGAGGGAGGGAGGAAGGAAGAAAAGGCGGTAGGGAGGGAGGAAGAAGAAGAGAAAAAAAAGTGTTAGCTGTAGTACTGTCAGGCCATGTGTTTTTTGTTTTTATTATTATTATTCATTAATTTATTTAAAACATGCTACCACATAGAAGGCCCTTTGGTTTTTTGAATCTAGGTGAGACAGAATGACTATTACTTATTTCTTTGTAAATACTTTAATGCATTAGTTTTACATTACACATAGAGTTAAACAGAAAGCATATGCAGTTTCATGTATCTTGAGGTGTCACGTACCTTGTTAAGATTTCATTCTGGGGCTATCAAAGTAAGAAACAGAGAGAAAGCCTGCTTCGCTGTTATCTGGAGGCCACTTGTCCAGACTGGCCGAATATAATCAGGAAGATTCTGGCTTTGTGGAAATGAATGTGTAAACTCGCATAACAAGAATTTGACGTCGTTTAGTTTAAAATTGTAAGGCTGGCTGTTGAAATTAAAAGGGAAAATAAAGATCAAGCAGTGTCAAACTTTCAGTCCCCCAAAACCCTGAAGGATCTAGAAAACATCTCTCAATGAAATTTCCCTGTAAAGACTTATGTTTTTCCTGCACAAGTCAGGTCCTGACACCAGCTAAATAAAGGAAGGATCGGTATCTGGTTATTTAATAACACCTGACATTTAAAAATCAAATAATTATTTTTCAAGGGGAGTGAGGACAAAGAGAATGGAGGAAACAGGGATATTGCCCATATTGTAATGGTCAGTTTTTCAAAACGTTAAACACTTAGGGATATTCTTTATTACACAAAGAAATATCTTTTCCCAAATATTTTGAAACATGCAGTCCTCTCAGCCTATCCTTTATTTTATTTTTCCACCTTGGATAGAGATATAGTTTATGATTATAGAGATAGATTTTTACGCTATGAACAATGGTTGTAGTTTTCTAAGAGTGCAAGATAATCAATGGAAACTGACACTCAGATCCAGTGTCAGGGAGACAATCTGGAGTGACAATCGGGAGTCATCACCGGGGAAAAATGGAGAGTCCACCCCCTGTGCAAAGAGCTAGTCAGAAGTTGTTACTCACACTGGCAATTGTATTGTACCATGTCATGATGATGCATATTATTATAATTTACGGATATGTGCTGTTGGTTGGATTGCATTAATAGGAATGTTTATTCCCTGATATTCATTCAGCATCTTTGAAATTAGCCCCAAAGTGTTACTGAGTCAAAGAATCACACTTTTTACAAAAAACTTGGTTTCCCAATAACAGTAAGGGAATGCTGGGTCTTGGTGGAGTGTGTCCGTTGCTA
>NW_007727008.1:197317-206514 GCF_000696425.1 Galeopterus variegatus
CCCTGATATTCATTCAGCATCTTTGAAATTAGCCCCAAAGTGTTACTGAGTCAAAGAATCATACTTTTTACCAAAAACTTGGTTTCCCAATAACAGTAAGGGAATGCTGGGTCTTGGTGGAGTGTGTCCGTTGCTGTCCCTGATATTCATTCAGCATCTTTGAAATTAGCCCCAAAGTGTTACTGAGTCAAAGAATCACACTTTTTACAAAAAACTTGGTTTCCCAATAACAGTAAGGGAATGCTGGGTCTTGGTGGAGTGTGTCCGTTGCTATTGACAGCACTGATAGACTTGAGTTCTGTATTGAAACTGGTTTTAAATGGTAATGGTGTGGCTGATGTTACCCGACAAAGACCAGATTTCAATTAACTAATTAATGAGATGAGAACTGAGCAGTGTCTTATCTAGGACTTGGAGAGCATGGCTGAGCAAACAGTAATGATGTCCTAATTGGGAAAGGTGTTCCGATTTCCCAAAAGTCCTCTTGTAGTTTTATTTGGGACATCTTACCTTAGAATCTGGCTGTTAAGGCAGAATATGTATGCAGGTTTAAATATACTTGTAACTGTACAAAGATATCCGTTAGTGTTTAATTTTCTTTCCAAACAAGACCTGTGACAGGTCTCTGACATGGTCTACGTCCATGGAGACTTGCTGTCCTGGAAGTCAGCTGGAGAAGATTGAGGTATTATCTACCCTGTACCTCTAAATCCCATTTCCCTTTAATAACTTAAAACCCATTATATATTATACATTATTCATACATTTATCAATACTCTTTTGAGTTTACATTTTCAACTGGTCCTTCCTCTAGGGACAGCAATCTGGTGTTCAAGGGCATATAGACTTGTGGTTAAGAGCACGGCTTTGGAGCCATTACCTGAGCAGGTCCTACACAGGGCATTGCACACTTAGAAAAAGGTGTCCTTTCTGAGCTGTGTCACAGGGAAGGCACAGCCTCCCAGGCAGGGCTGTGGCTGGATTTCAGCACTGCCCATCCGTCTCACCCAGGTACCTTCATGCAATGAACAGACTGCTCAGCGGCATAGAAGAGCCCTGTACCTGAGTTTGAAACCCACTTCTCACTTCCAAGCTGGTGTGAGTTGGGGCAAGTTGAGTGTCCCTGCCTCAGTCTCCTCATCTGTAAAATGACAGTGAAAGTAGTGGTTGTTTACATTTATAGATGTAAGGTGTTTTAGAACAGCATTCAGAACTTACCGAGAGCTCAATCAGTCATGGCTATTGTTATGAGGAGTTATAGAATGAGAAGTTATAAAATGAGGAATAGGAGTGGAGAGGCACACCTATTTTGCTCAGCTCCATTCCCATTTGATGATGGTTTCCTTTATCTGAAAGAAGTGGAAGATTGAAGTAGCCATGCTTCTTAATGGATGCAGCCTTGAGGTCCAATGCACCAGTTAAGGATCATTTTCCCCTGATGGTGCAGTGGGAAGCAGAGAGGATTTACAATGAGAAGACTGGGCTTTGAGACCACACCCCACCAGCTTCAATTTTTTCATGTAGGTGTCAGTTGAGAAAAATGATATCTGCTCCTGAGAATTTTTATGAAGATTAAATGAACAATGAATCTGAATGCTCCCAGGTATTCTGCAGATGTGTGTGTAAGTGTGTGTATGTGTTACTGTGGGCTCACATAGGATTTTAGGCCAGTGTTCATTCTGTAAGACAGGCACCAGCTTGCAAACTGTTTACCCTTTTGTGAATCAGTCATTTTGGTATTTTCAAAAACTTTTTTTTTTTTATGGGTAATCAGTTGATAATTTCTGGATTTTGGCAGTAAGACCACATAATAAGTAGTGATCCTAATGATGATATATAGTATCAGTTAAGTGCTTACTGAGAGCCCAGCACTGTGCTGAGTGCCTTACACATGCTCTCTCATTTGGCCAATACAGCAACCCCTATAAGTGGCACTTACCATTATCCCTGTGTTGCAGAGGAGGGGACTGAGCCTGAAGTTACTCAGTCAGTAAGGGCTTGAGCCAATGGTTTGTAGACCCAGGCAGTCTGCCTTGAGTCCACCTGCTTAATCAATCCGTACCCTACCTTCCTTTCCCACTGGCATTTCTGGAATCTCAAAAGCAAGTTTAAATGGCCCCACGGTCTGAGTAAGAATGTGCTGACCATCTTTGGATAAAGGACAGGTATCATTTAACTTGAGTTCACTGATGACAAGCAAGTACTGTCTGACTGATTGCTTAGAAGAGCAGCTCAAAGCATTTTCACAGGGGATAGTGGTTGTTCAAGTAGTAAGAGGGGAAGGTATGTTCCCAATTTGGGGTGGCAAGTACCTATTATTCACATTTGTTACCTGTGGTGCTCAGCTCCACACCATTGTGCATCAGTGGCTTTGGCGTGAAAACACATTCATGTCCTATTTCTTGCTGCCTCAGGTAGACAGTGCCATCAGACTCATTATTTGTCAGGGAATCTTTGAAAGTTTCAGATGATAGCTGATTTCCCCTGGTTCCAGAAATTTAAAGTGGAGGACTTTTTCCTGACCAGGTGCCCTTGATCTCAGAGTGGCCGACCCACGCCAGGATAGAGGAGAGGTATTAATTGTCAGAGTGGCCTGATGAGGAAGAGCTACTCATGGTGATCCCAGACAGGCTTACTAAGCATGTCAAGGACTGAACTCTCAGACAAACATTTTTAGTGCCTTGAGTCAGAGTGGGACTCAAGGGTTGAAGCTCTATGAAATTGTGGGAAGAGACAAAGTGGGTGAAGGTTTTTCTGACTAATTAGCCAGAAGTCTATGTTGCTTTGTGTTGCTTCGCCCCCCACGGATTTATCACCCCACTTCCCCTGGGTGACGGAGATGCAAAGGATTACTCAAAGCCCATCTCTTCCGAGCAGTGAGAAGCCCTGAAGCAGTTAACTTCCCTGGGACCCTTCAGCAAGAGGTAACCCTTCCTTGGGAAATTAACGCCAAATTGGGGTTCTCTTCCTGCATTTATTTTCCAGACCAGGAAGTTACAGGAGGAGACATAGGTGGGGTTATAGTTTAACAGTATAGGCTGGTAACTTTCAGTGAAACAAGCCAGATGACATTCCATTAGACAATTAAGTGATCCACCAAAAAAGTTTTATTTTAGCAAACATTCCCTTCTTACAGCAATTTCTCAGTATCTTTACATCTCAGTAACTAGCCTGTCCTTGAGCCAGCAACCTTGCTGTGCCATAAATATTTATCTTACACCAGAGACTTTATAGCCTGAGGAAAATTTCCAGTCCTCCACAAGGTCAATATTTGAAACTGCAAGGCTTTGGAAAACCAGGCCCTGTGAAGTACATTTGCTTTAAGAATATTCCACAGTATCCCTTTCCTAGGCTGTTTTAAGTGAAGACATATAACACAATTCTGACAGTGAAGCTGAAGAAGAGTCTGATGGCTGGAGGGGAGAGAAGATTGCTTCTGGGAAAAGTGTTTTTCATTATGGAAAAGAAACTTTTGGGGAAAATAGTCCCTCTTCTTCCTCTCAAAATTATCATGCTTCAAAGCAATTTCTCAGTATCTTTACATAACAATCAGTAACTAGTCTGTCTTTGAGCCAGCAACCTGCTGTGCCACAAATCTTTATCTCACACCAGAGACTTATAGCCTGAGGAAAATTTCCTGTCCTTGTAAGGGTAGTATTTGAAACTGCAAGGCTTTGGAAAACCAGGCCCTGTGAAGTACATATGCTTTATAGTATATTCCACAAGTCTATGTAGGGGAAAGTATAATCCTGGCCACTTATTAACACGTTGAGATTTTTGGCCCCATAAGAGGTGACAACAAAATGTCTGGGCAAGTCAGTGGTGTTAACCCCTTCAAAACAGAGTGCTTGCTCAGATGCCAGTGAAGTAATTCTTCAAGAGGATTTTTACAAAGGAATATGATAAGGGAGAAAATCCTGCTGCATCATTGTTTTTTATTCTATTTTGAAAACTAAAAGGAAGGGAAGTACCACCTTTCACATGAAACCAAAGTAATCATCTCCCTCATGCCTTCATTGGACTCTTTGCTATTGTGATGGACAAGTTGAAGTTTGGGAATATGGTTGAACACATCCTCATTTTCATATCATCAGAACCTCCTAGCATTAGCTAAATCTCACACTGTGGGGATTTGCTCAAACCAGGTATATCTCTAACATCTTCTGAAAAACAAATTAGCTAATGTGCATCTTTACCCATGTTACTTTTATGAGAGCTTCATATCTGAAATCCTGTGAAGTGATTTCACTGTGTTTTTATGTGAAACCTGAAATGTCAACCAAGAGAAAGGGTAACCAATTACAGGCAATTATGCAGCTGTGACGAATGAGGACTGCATGACAGAAAATCCAAAAAGGGGAAAGGGTAAGAATTAAGGATAGAAAGTGAGACAAAGCATTTTCAAAAGGATCTAGCATGGGCCCCAGAGTAGCACTGAAAATTTCTTTGCATTCTGTATGCCTGCATCTTTATCAAAGGAAATAGATTTCTACCTTTTCTAAAATGGCTAACTTAAATTAATTGAGGGGCCGGCCCGGTGGCGCACTGCGCTAGTGCGCCGCTTGGGAAGCGCGGCAGCGCTCCCGCTGAGGGTTCGGATCCCACATACAGACCGGTTCCCACTCACTGGCTGAGCGAGGCGCGGGGGCAACACTGAGGGTTGCGATCCCGTTGCCGGTCCCGGTCCGGTACGGGGGCGACACTGAGGGTTGCGATCCGTTGCCGGACACGGAAAAAAGACAAAAAAATAAATTAATTAATTAATTGAAAGCTCTGTTAGATCTATTACCTTTTTACCATTTAAAAATTTTTAAAAGTCTTGATGTAACTTAGAAACTGCTTAAATTTGAGAGAGAATTCTATTTCTTTTTCCCTTATGTTGGATTATGGCCAACATTCCTGACTGATACTGAACATGGTATCTGAAGAATGCGTCTGAACTATGTTGCCGGTGACCTTTATAATCATTGTGTGCATTGCATTCGGAGGGACAGTGTTTACCACAGTACATTCTTTCTTCACTTTAGGCCAGTAGAACTGAATTGTTTAAGCTTTAGCCTTGGCAACAGGCCAAATATCAGAATAACTCCCTATACTGCACCTGCAAATGCTTTAAAAATAAATGTGCATGTAAACTCTACTGTATTTTTCTGGTAGACTGTGGTTTTTAAAGAACATTTTATGTGGAGAAAGATTTTAATTAGAAAAAGGTAATATTCATCCTGCTTCTGTGCAATTAAGGAGAGATATTAGAGATGTCAAAGAAAGGCCAACTGACTGCTCAGATGGAGTCTACAAGCGTGCAGCCCTTTGATGGGCTCTTCTTTTGCCTTCCCCCTTTTTTTTTATTAACTCTTTGGCTAATTCACAACTCATTCATTCGTTGACTTATTCATTCATCCATCAAACATATTAGGTGCTTATCACATGTAGGCCCTGAGAACACAAAAATACATGACATCTTCCCTATGCTTGAAAGAATCAATTCAGCAAGAATTTGCACAGATGTTTAATACTGAAATTAATTTCTTGGTTTTTGTTAAGACTTAGTAAGAGGGGCTTTGAAATGCACACTGAAATATATGTGCTCTCTATAGAGAACTGTCTTTTGTGACAAATGGGGATTATATTATCACAGATTGTCTACACTCCCATCCTAGGCCATAGATGGTTTGAGATCCTGCCCAGGGTGGGGTTTGAGAGCCTGGTGGAGGACATAGTAATGGGGCTAGGGCTTCCCCACAGCTGTGGGCAGTGATGCAAAGAGAGAATCCGAGGTGAAGGTAGACTCGGGGGCCAATTAGTCTGAACCCTCAGAGGCTTGGAAATCAGGTCCATGGCAAAGAGTCTTCAACTGGGGCAGTGAATAGAGGTACTTACTACCTTTCGAGCTAATTACAGCTAATTAGTTATTAAAATTAGTTATTAAGCTAATTAATTAACTAGTTTTGCACACTAGGTTCCATGAACTGTTGGGGGTCTATATATGACTCAGGTTTTATGTTCTCTCTATAATTTTTCAATTTGGTATTTTCATTTTTATGTGATGTTAAGAATACTAACAAAATAACCTTAATACAAGTTTATTCTGGGTTACCAGAATTACTGTCTTATGACTGACTGCTGACACCCTAGCTCCTGAATTTATGATTGTGTTGGCTCCATATAAGTCGTTATGAGCCATTGAGAAAATGGCAGACACAGCTTGAATTTGTAGATGTATTTGGGTAAAAGAAGGGCAAATGATTTCACAGCACACTATACAACAGTTTCCTGGATTTGAACAGAGAAAAATGGTGGTAGAGTAACTGCCTTGCATAACAAAAGATACTACAGTAAACTGAATTCAAGAGAACCTGGTCTGTATTACTCTGTACAAAATTCCTGATCCAGGTGATCATTTAGTTTCAACAAAACAACTTCATCTTTCACAATAAATTAATGTGATTATTTCAGACTTTTATTGGTTTTATAATTTTGCTCTATTTAATTTGTTAAATATGTTTTGGTTTTATAACTGTAAAGTGAGCTTTGAACATAAGAATTTTATACTTGGTTTTATGTTTGCATGTATTTTAAGTAACACCATTTTAAGGAAAGGTAGTACGGGAGGTTTTTGTGAGAATATTTCTACCTTTAAGGTCCATAATTCACATTTGGGATAAGATACAAGAAAAGAAGAGACTGCAAATGAGGACTCTTAGCAACTCTCTCTCAAGCCTCCCTTAATTCTTGAGGTTAACGATTTGTTAATTTTTCTCAGCAAAGAAGACCTTTGACACAGTCATGAAAACACTTTTTAAAATTTAAATAAATTTTGAGGAATAATACGTTCATATGGCTCAAATTCAAAGATGTTAAAGGGTATACAGTGGAAAATTTGCCTGCTCTGTTACCCACCTGCCCAGTTATCACCCACTATAAGTGATTACTGTATTTATTTTTTCATACTCCCTAGATTCTTTGTGCACGTACTAGCAAATACGAATATATGGTTTTATCCCACTCTTCCCCAACCCTTTCTACAAAGAGATTTTTCTGCACTGTGCTGTTTTCAGTGAACAGTATATCTTCCTGTATCAAAACATAGAATGTCGTCATTCCTTAACTTTTTATTTTTTTATGGCTGTCTCTTATTCCATTATGCATCATTTATTTAACCACTCCCCTGTTAATGGACAGTTATGTTGTTTTCAAATAAAAATGAATGCTGCAGTAAATGATCTTATATATGTCATTTAGCCAAGTGAAATATATCTGTGGAATTAATTACAAGTGGAATTGTACAGTCATTGGGTGTATGCATTTGCAATTTTGATATATATTGCCAAATTACCCTCCTTAGAGGTTTTATCAGGTTATGCACTCAGAAATGATATATGGGGAATGCCTGTTCCCCAGTCTTGCTAAACAAAATGTGTTCTCATACTTTGGATTTTTGCCATTCTGATAAATGAAAGTGGTACCTCAGCATATTTTTAATTTGAATTTTATTGTAAGTGATGTTGAACATTTTTCATGTTTATGAGCTATTTATATTTCCTTTTCTTTAAACTGTTATTGCTCCTTGTCCACGTTGTGTTTCATGGTTGCTCCTTTCCTTATCAACGTTCAGGAACCATTCATAATTAGGTACATGAACCCTTTGTCTGTGATCTGAGTGGCACGTCTTTCCTTCCCAGTTTGTCTTTTAATTCAGTGGTGTTTTTGCCATGTAGAAGTTTGAATTTTTATATAGAAGAATTTTTTAATGGCTTCTGGATTGTGAATCATAGTTAGAAAGCATTCACCACTCCAAGATGCAAAGAGAATTTGGAAAAACCTTTCAAAATCTTTTACTTGGTGATCGGCTTTCCATTGAGAAAATGGCAGTCACAGCTGGGCTGAATCATAGCTATGTGCTGTTGGAGCTAACTATGGTTCATCTACGTCTTTCTTGTCTTTCATAGCTTCAGGGAGCTGACAGTGGATAACAATATTTCCAGTTCCCTACTGAACTACTAGCAGACCAACCCGCCCGTAGACTCTATCCTGTTTCTTTTTCTTGGCACTTTTTGAGAGGGTGGTAAGATAGAAGGGATAGAGTGGAAATGACCAGCTGTTCAGTCTCATTTCATGAATATAGAAACATCACTTGTTTGTTTGTTTTTGACTTCTAGGATCTCAAATTTATTCAGAAGGTAATGCCACCTAAATAGTTGAGAAGTACCACTTTGATCTTTAAACTTGGCATTTTTGTGGAGTCTATATGTTAAAATTTTCTCATTTCAGTAATTCTAAGAGCCTGTCCAGATCAGAAGGAAGCTACATCAAAAACTGGGAAGTAATGATGCAAATCAGTTAGTTTGAGGCCAGGTCTGTTGCTGATGCCTTCTCGTATTAAACTCTTCAAGGTCTCATTTCAGTAATTCTAAGAGCCTGTCCAGATCAGAAGGAAGCTACATCAAAAACTGGGATGTAATGATGCAAATCAGTTAGTTTGAGGCCAGGTCTGTTGCTGATGCCTTCTCGTATTAAACTCTTCAAGGACGCTGGCAGTTTAGTAATCCAAGTTGAAGCCATGATAATTGTAAGTTGTGGTAAATGGTCATTCTTATTTATGTGAGCCCCCCAGGGTCCTGAGAAGAAAGGTGGAGCAAGCACTGCATATGAGGGGTAATTACTAGGAGTTATCAAAGTTTGCAATTCAAGATGCCATAACCACTGAAACACAGTGGACTTTCTCATTTGGAAGGACTCTAATAAGTGAGTAGCTATTAGGATTTCCGTCAGATAATGTATTTGAATAGTCTAAGAAAAGATTAAAAGCTCACCCCCTCCCAAGAAGGTTGAAAGAAATAGAGGAGTGGGAGACAAGAGGGGAAAAAAGAGAGGGAGTAGGAGATGGTGAGAGAAAACCCCAAAGAGTAATGAGCTATAAGTCAGTGAACAGCGAGGAGAATTACTGGTGGAGTCCACTGCTCTGAGAAGGAAAGAGGAGGGGAGAATCGGAGGAAAGTCCAGAAGTGGACAAGAGTGACATTTCAGACAAAATAGGGAAGGGAGTCTTTTCAAAGTAAAGTGGAAAAATAAACAAATAAATAACAGCAGTACAGAGCAGAAAATAATGTTTTAGTTGTTTTAACAATCGAAGAGTGAAAAGAGGGCTTAGAATGACACCACTTTTAAGAATTATCATTAGGTCAGAATCATAGTGT
>NW_007727008.1:207275-208809 GCF_000696425.1 Galeopterus variegatus
GAAAAGAGGGCTTAGAATGACACCACTTTTAAGAATTATCATTAGGTCAGAATCATAGTGTTGTTTATCATGTTATTGACGAGGCTAGTTCCTCCCCACTAAACCAAAGCTTTCGTAAGATCAGCATGGCATTGCCATGACCTAGCCCACTGTCAGACACGTGGTAAGTCACTCAGATGTTTTTCAGATGAGCAAGTGATTGAATGATAAATGAATTATCTATTGGGGGCATATTTAGACCTCTAACCTGAATTCGGGCTGAATAAAAATACTTATGGTCTTGGCTTTGTTAGGATGGTGATTTACCTATCTGTCTGCAGAACCAAATGGAAAGGTTAAGAGAAAGGATTTCAATAACCACACTTGGATGCAGTTTACATTGCTGCTGCTCTTTCTGTATTTCTGAACTTTTTTTTTTCTTCGTTTATGGAGAATGAAAGAGTGGACTTGAAACAAGATCAGTGATCAGTGGAAGTTCTCAGACGTGTTCCTTTTCTTGCTTTCATGTCATTTGAAACTATTTTTACTGTTGAAGCTTGGCCTGAGTAAACCTTTTCTTACTCCCGAAGGCATCAGTTCCTATTGAGTGTAAAACAGACTCCAGGCCTGTGGGAATCCCAGGACAGGGGAGGGGATGAATCCTGGATTGGTGATGGGACAGGCCAGACCTGGGAGAATGGAGCTAGGAACTTAGACCTGCCAAGGTATGGCATGTTGTGTGGTAAGGTCTGTGCAGAAGGTAGTTGGTTAAGGTCTAGGCAGAAATGGGCAGGTGTTAGCAAGTAGAAGGATTATGTGCTCAGGGGAAGTGGGGTGTTGGGCAAGATACCAAGACAGGCATTCAACCACTGGAGAACAATTCTAGACACTAGGTCAAAGTGATCCTGTTATTAATAAGACCAGCAGAAAGATGGAGGCTCCTCAAATACTCTGTGTCACAAAACAGAGCCCATAGCCAATGCTAGTGTTTCATGTTCCTCCACCCTGGGATTTAGGAAGATGAAAAAAGAGAAAAGATGGAGAAGTTCATTGGATAATTGCAGGCTTATAGGTGGGGTGGCTAAGTCTTGGTCAGAAACAGCCTGGCCAGTGCACCTAGCTGTTTCCCAGTGTCCAAGGCAATGCCTATTGTGAGTGTTTTATCTTAACTTTGAAGCTATGGGACCTAAAGTAGATAAGGACTGAAATAAGGTTGACCTTTCAGGAAGCTAGAGAAAGTCCTATTATTCCCCTTTTTATTTGTACTGCTTCCCTCTGAGCATTCTCAACTCCCTTGAAGAAATTATCCTTGAAGCTGATGCATTGACACTGCCACAGGCTTTGGGGTCATCCTGGCCTGGGCCCAATGACTGGAGCTGGCCCTCACTAGCTGCAGGCCCACTGCACAAGTTACTGCACTTCTCTGAGCTCCAGCGTCCTCATCTGTCAGACAGGGATAATAGTGGCATGTGTGTCCTAGCATGTTGTGAGGGTTAGATTAGAAAATGCATACACGGGCTGGCCCGTGGCTCACTCGGGAGAGTGCGGTGCTGAT